>NW_026961420.1:0-282000 GCF_963924245.1 Chroicocephalus ridibundus
TCAAAACCACCCTTTCCCACTTGGCCCCGCGCCAGGCACAAAAATGGCCATATGTCTGGAGACTGGTCCCTTTCCCAAAGAGCCAGGAGGGAAAACTATGCCTTGTTCTAAAGCTCTTTGGGAACCGCTTTCGTAGCCCCACACACCTGGGGGCTGCAGGCTTTTCTGGCACCTTCAGCCTCAAAACCACCCTTTCCCACATGGCGTCACGCCAGGCACAAAAATGGCCATATATCTGGAGATTGGTCCCACGCCCAAAGAGCCAGCAGGGAAAACTATGCCTTGTTCTAAAGCTCTTTGGGAACCGCTTGCGTAGCCCCACAGACCTGGGGGCTGCAGGCTTTCCTGCTGCCTTCAGCCTCAAAAGCACCCTTTCCCACTTGGCGCCACGCCAGGCCCAAAAATGGCCATATGTCTGGAGACTGGTCCCACGCCCAAAGAGCCAGCAGGGAAAACTATGCCTTGTTCTAAAGCTCTTTTGGAACCGCTTGCGTAGCCCCACACACCTGGGGGCTGCAGGCTTTCCTGCTGCCTTCAGCCTCAAAAGCACCCTTTCCCACTTGGCGCCGCGCCAGGCCCAAAAATGGCCATATGTCTGGAGATTGGTCCCACGCCCAAAGAGCCAGCAGGGAAAACTATGCCTTGTTCTAAAGATCTTTGGGAACCTCTTGCGTAGCCCCACACACCTGGGGGCTGCAGGCTTTCCTGCTCTGTTCAGCCTCAAAAGCACCCTTTCCCACTTGGCGCCACGCCAGGCACAAAAATGGCCATATGTCTGGAGGTTGGTCCCACGCCCAAAGAGCCAGCAGGGAAAACTATGCCTTGTTCTAAAGCTCTTTGGGAACCGCTTGCGTAGCCCCACAGACCTGGGGGCTGCAGGCTTTCCTGCTGCCTTCAGCCTCAAAAGCACCCTTTCCCACTTGGCCCCATGCCAGGCCCAAAAATGGCCATATGTCTGGAGATTGGTCCCACGCCCAAAGAGCCAGCAGGGAAAACTATGCCTTGTTCTAAAGCTCTTTGGGAACCGCTTGCGTAGCCCCACACACCTGGGGGCTGCAGGCTTTCCTGCTGCCTTCAGCCTCAAAACCACCCTATCCCACTTGGCGCCGCGCCAGGCCCAAAAATGGCCATATGTCTAGAGACTGGTCCCACGCCCAAAGAGCCAGCAGGGAAAACTATGCCTTGTTCTAAAGCTCTTTGGGAACGGCTTGCGTAGCCCCACACACCTGGGGGCTGCAGGCTTTCCTGCTGCCTTCAGCCTCAAAACCACCCTTTCCCACTTGGCCCCGCGCCAGGCACAAAAATGGCCATATGTCTGGAGACTGGTCCCTTTCCCAAAGAGCCAGGAGGGAAAACTATGCCTTGTTCTAAAGCTCTTTGGGAACCGCTTGCGTAGCCCCACACACCTGGGGGCTGCAGGCTTTTCTGGCACCTTCAGCCTCAAAACCACCCTTTCCCACATGGCGTCACGCCAGGCACAAAAATGGCCATATGTCTGGAGATTGGTCCCACGCCCAAAGAGCCAGCAGGGAAAACTATGCCTTGTTCTAAAGCTCTTTGGGAACCGCTTGCGTAGCCCCACAAACTTGCGGGCTGCAGACTTTCATGCTGCCTTCAGCCTCAAAACCACCCTTTCCCACTTGGCCCCGCGCCAGGCCCAAAAATGGCCATATGTCTGGAGACTGGTCCCACGCCCAAAGAGCCAGCAGGGAAAACTATGCCTTGTTCTAAAGCTCTTTGGGAACCGCTTGCGTAGCCCCACAGACCTGGGGGCTGCAGGCTTTCCTGCTCTCTTCAGCCTCAAAAGCACCCTTTCCCACTTGGCGCCGCGCCAGGCACAAAAATGGCCATATGTCTGGAGGTTGGTCCCACGCCCAAAGAGCTAGCAGGGAAAACTATGCCTTGTTCTAAAGCTCTTTGGGAACCGCTTGCGTAGCCCCACAGACCTGGGGGCTGCAGGCTTTCCTGCTGCCTTCAGCCTCAAAACCACCCTATCCCACTTGGCGCCGCGCCAGGCCCAAAAATGGCCATATGTCTAGAGACTGGTCCCACGCCCAAAGAGCCAGGAGGGAAAACTATGCCTTGTTCTAAAGCTCTTTGGGAACCGCTTGCGTAGCCCCACACACCTGGGGGCTGCAGGCTTTCCTGCTGCCTTCAGCCTCAAAACCACCCTTTCCCACTTGGCGCCACGCCTGGCACAAAAATGGCCATATGTCTGGAGACTGGTCCCACGCCCAAAGAGCCAGCAGGGAAAACTATGCCTTGTTCTAAAGCTCTTTGGGAACCGCTTGCGTAGCCCCTCAGACCTGGGGGCTGCAGGCTTTCCTGCTGCCTTCAGCCTCAAAACCACCCTTTCCCACTTGGCCCCGCGCCAGGCACAAAAATGGCCATATGTCTGGAGACTGGTCCCTTTCCCAAAGAGCCAGGAGGGAAAACTATGCCTTGTTCTAAAGCTCTTTGGGAACCGCTTGCGTAGCCCCACACACCTGGGGGCTGCAGGCTTTTCTGGCACCTTCAGCCTCAAAACCACCCTTTCCCACATGGCGTCACGCCAGGCACAAAAATGGCTATATGTCTAGAGACTGGTCCCTTTCCCAAAGAGCCAGCAGGGAAAACTATGCCTTGTACTAAAGCTCTTTGGGAACCGCTTGCGTAACCCCACACACCTGGGGGCTGCAGGCTTTCCTGCTCTCTTCAGCCTCAAAACCACCCTTTCCAACTTGGCCCCGCGCCAGGCACGAAAATGGCCATATGTCTGGAGACTGGTCCCACGCCCAAAGAGCCAGCAGGGAAAACTATGCCTTGTTCTAAAGCTCTTTGGGAACCGCTTGCGTGGTTCCACAAACCTGCGGGCTGCAGACTTTCATGCTGCCTTCAGCCTCAAAACCACCCTTTCCCACTTGGCCCCGCGCCAGGCCCAAAAATGGCCATATGTCTGGAGACTGGTCCCACGCCCAAAGAGCCAGCAGGGAAAACTATGCCTTGTTCTAAAGCTCTTTGGGAACCGCTTGCGTAGCCCCACACACCTGCGGGCTGCAGGCTTTCCTGCTCTCTTCAGCCTCAAAAGCACCCTTTCCCACTTGGCGCCACGCCAGGCACAAAAATGGCCATATGTCTGGAGATTGGACCCACGCCCAAAGAGCCAGCAGGGAAAACTATGCCTTGTTCTAAAGCTCTTTTGGAACCGCTTGCGTAGCCCCACACACCTGGGGGCTGCAGGATTTCCTGCTGCCTTCAGCCTCAAAACCACCCTTTCCCACTTGGCGCCGCGCCAGGCAGAAAAATGGCCATATGTCTGGAGATTGGTCCCACGCCCAAAGAGCCAGCAGGGAAAACTATGCCTTGTTCTAAAGCTCTTTTGGAACCGCTTGCGTAGCCCCACAGACCTGGGGGCTGCAGGCTTTCCTGCTGCCTTCAGCCTCAAAACCACCCATTCCAACTTGGCCCCGCGCCAGGCCCAAAAATGGCCATATGTCTGGAGACTGGTCCCTTTCCCAAAGAGCCAGCAGGGAAAACTATGCCTTGTTCTAAAGCTCTTTGGGAACCGCTTGCGTAGCCCCACAGACCTCGGTGCTGCAGGCTTTCCTGCTGCCTTCAGCCTCAAAACCACCCTTACTCACATGGCGCCAAGCCAGGCCTAAAAATGGCCATATGTTTGGAGATTGGTCCCACGCCCAAAGAGCCAGCAGGGAAAACTATGCCTTGTACTAAAGCTCTTTGGGAACCGCTTGCGTAGCCCCACAAACTTGCGGGCTGCAGATATTCATGCTGCCTTCAGCCCCAAAACCACCCTTTCCCACTTGGCGCCGCGCCAGGCCCAAAAATGGCCATATGTCTGGAGACTGGTCCCTTTCCCAAAGAGCCAGCAGGGAAAACTATGCCTTGTTCTAAAGCTCTTTGGGAACCGCTTGCGTAGCCCCACACACCTGCGGGCTGCAGGCTTTCCTGCTGCCTTCAGCCTCAAAACCACCCTTTCCCACTCGGCGCCGCGCCAGGCACAAAAATGGCCATATGTCTGGAGATTGGTCCCACGCCCAAAGAGCCAGCAGGGAAAACTATGCCTTGTTCTAAAGCTCTTTGGGAACCGCTTGCGTGGCCCACAGACCTGGGGGCTGCAGACTTTCCTGCTGCCTTCAGACTCAAAAAGCACCCTTTCCCACTTGGCGCCGCGTCAGGCCCAAAAATGGCCATATGTCTGGAGACTGGTCCCACGCCCAAAGAGCCAGCAGGGAAAACTATGCCTTGTTCTAAAGCTCTTTGGGAACCGCTTGCGTAGCCCCACAGACCTGGGGGCTGCAGGCTTTCCTGCTCTCTTCAGCCTCAAAAGCACCCTTTCCCACTTGGCGCCGCGCCAGGCACAAAAATGGCCATATGTCTGGAGGTTGGTCCCACGCCCAAAGAGCTAGCAGGGAAAACTATGCCTTGTTCTAAAGCTCTTTGGGAACCGCTTGCGTAGCCCCACACACCTGGGGGCTGCAGGCTTTCCTGCTGCCTTCAGCCTCAAAACCACCCTATCCCACTTGGCGCCGCGCCAGGCCCAAAAATGGCCATATGTCTAGAGACTGGTCCCACGCCCAAAGAGCCAGCAGGGAAAACTATGCCTTGTTCTAAAGCTTTGGAACCGCTTGCGTAGCCCCACACACCTGGGGGCTGCAGGCTTTCCTGCTGCCTTCAGCCTCAAAAGCACCCTTTCCCACTTGGCGCCATGCCAGGCCCAAAAATGGCCATATGTCTGGAGACTGGTACCACGCCCAAAGAGCCAGCAGGGAAAACTATGCCTTGTTCTAAAGCTCTTTGGGAACGGCTTGCGTAGCCCCACACACCTGGGGGCTGCAGGCTTTCCTGCTGCCTTCAGCCTCAAAACCACCCTTTCCCACTTGGCCCCGTGCCAGGCACAAAAATGGCCATATGTCTGGAGACTGGTCCCTTTCCCAAAGAGCCAGGAGGGAAAACTATGCCTTGTTCTAAAGCTCTTTGGGAACCGCTTGCGTAGCCCCACACACCTGGGGGCTGCAGGCTTTTCTGGCACCTTCAGCCTCAAAACCACCCTTTCCCACATGGCGTCACGCCAGGCACAAAAATGGCCATATGTCTGGAGATTGGTCCCACGCCCAAAGAGCCAGCAGGGAAAACTATGCCTTGTTCTAAAGCTCTTTGGGAACCGCTTGCGTAGCCCCACAGACCTGGGGGCTGCAGGCTTTCCTGCTGCCTTCAGCCTCAAAAGCACCCTTTCCCACTTGGCGCCACGCCAGGCCCAAAAATAGCCATATGTCTGGAGACTGGTCCCACGCCCAAAGAGCCAGCAGGGAAAACTATGCCTTGTTCTAAAGCTCTTTTGGAACCGCTTGCGTAGCCCCACACACCTGGGGGCTGCAGGCTTTCCTGCTGCCTTCAGCCTCAAAAGCACCCTTTCCCACTTGGCGCCGCGCCAGGCCCAAAAATGGCCATATGTCTGGAGATTGGTCCCACGCCCAAAGACCCAGCAGGGAAAACTATGCCTTGTTCTAAAGATCTTTGGGAACCTCTTGCGTAGCCCCACACACCTGGGGGCTGCAGGCTTTCCTGCTCTCTTCAGCCTCAAAACCACCCTTTCCCACTTGGCCCCGCGCCAGGCACAAAAATGGCCATATGTCTGGAGACTGGTCCCTTTCCCAAAGAGCCAGGAGGGAAAACTATGCCTTGTTCTAAAGCTCTTTGGGAACCGCTTGCGTAGCCCCACACACCTGGGGGCTGCAGGCTTTTCTGGCACCTTCAGCCTCAAAACCACCCTTTCCCACATGGCGTCACGCCAGGCACAAAAATGGCTATATGTCTAGAGACTGGTCCCTTTCCCAAAGAGCCAGCAGGGAAAACTATGCCTTGTACTAAAGCTCTTTGGGAACCGCTTGCGTAACCCCACACACCTGGGGGCTGCAGGCTTTCCTGCTCTCTTCAGCCTCAAAACCACCCTTTCCAACTTGGCCCCGCGCCAGGCACGAAAATGGCCATATGTCTGGAGACTGGTCCCACGCCCAAAGAGCCAGCAGGGAAAACTATGCCTTGTTCTAAAGCTCTTTGGGAACCGCTTGCGTGGTTCCACAAACCTGCGGGCTGCAGACTTTCATGCTGCCTTCAGCCTCAAAACCACCCTTTCCCACTTGGCCCCGCGCCAGGCCCAAAAATGGCCATATGTCTGGAGACTGGTCCCACGCCCAAAGAGCCAGCAGGGAAAACTATGCCTTGTTCTAAAGCTCTTTGGGAACCGCTTGAGTGGCCCCACAGACCTGCGGGCTGCAGGCTTTCCTGCTCTCTTCAGCCTCAAAAGCACCCTTTCCCACTTGGCGCCACGCCAGGCACAAAAATGGCCATATGTCTGGAGATTGGACCCACGCCCAAAGAGCCAGCAGGGAAAACTATGCCTTGTTCTAAAGCTCTTTTGGAACCGCTTGCGTAGCCCCACACACCTGGGGGCTGCAGGATTTCCTGCTGCCTTCAGCCTCAAAACCACCCTTTCCCACTTGGCGCCGCGCCAGGCAGAAAAATGGCCATATGTCTGGAGATTGGTCCCACGCCCAAAGAGCCAGCAGGGAAAACTATGCCTTGTTCTAAAGCTCTTTTGGAACCGCTTGCGTAGCCCCACAGACCTGGGGGCTGCAGGCTTTCCTGCTGCCTTCAGCCTCAAAACCACCCATTCCAACTTGGCCCCGCGCCAGGCCCAAAAATGGCCATATGTCTGGAGACTGGTCCCACGCCCAAAGAGCCAGCAGGGAAAACTATGCCTTGTTCTAAAGCTCTTTGGGAACCGCTTGCGTAGCCCCACAGACCTCGGTGCTGCAGGCTTTCCTGCTGCCTTCAGCCTCAAAACCACCCTTACTCACATGGCGCCAAGCCAGGCCTAAAAATGGCCATATGTTTGGAGATTGGTCCCACGCCCAAAGAGCCAGCAGGGAAAACTATGCCTTGTACTAAAGCTCTTTGGGAACCGCTTGCGTAGCCCCACAAACTTGCGGGCTGCAGATATTCATGCTGCCTTCAGCCCCAAAACCACCCTTTCCCACTTGGCGCCGCGCCAGGCCCAAAAATGGCCATATGTCTGGAGACTGGTCCCTTTCCCAAAGAGCCAGCAGGGAAAACTATGCCTTGTTCTAAAGCTCTTTGGGAACCGCTTGCGTAGCCCCACACACCTGCGGGCTACAGGCTTTCCTGCTGCCTTCAGCCTCAAAACCACCCTTTCCCACTCGGCGCCGCGCCAGGCACAAAAATGGCCATATGTCTGGAGATTGGTCCCACGCCCAAAGAGCCAGCAGGGAAAACTATGCCTTGTTCTAAAGCTCTTTGGGAACCGCTTGCGTGGCCCACAGACCTGGGGGCTGCAGACTTTCCTGCTGCCTTCAGACTCAAAAAGCACCCTTTCCCACTTGGCGCCGCGTCAGGCCCAAAAATGGCCATATGTCTGGAGACTGGTCCCACGCCCAAAGAGCCAGCAGGGAAAACTATGCCTTGTTCTAAAGCTCTTTGGGAACCGCTTGCGTAGCCCCACAGACCTGGGGGCTGCAGGCTTTCCTGCTCTCTTCAGCCTCAAAAGCACCCTTTCCCACTTGGCGCCGCGCCAGGCACAAAAATGGCCATATGTCTGGAGACTGGTCCCTTTCCCAAAGAGCCAGGAGGGAAAACTATGCCTTGTTCTAAAGCTCTTTGGGAACCGCTTGCGTAGCCCCACACACCTGGGGGCTGCAGGCTTTTCTGGCACCTTCAGCCTCAAAACCACCCTTTCCCACATGGCGTCACGCCAGGCACAAAAATGGCCATATGTCTGGAGATTGGTCCCACGCCCAAAGAGCCAGCAGGGAAAACTATGCCTTGTTCTAAAGCTCTTTGGGAACCGCTTGCGTAGCCCCACACACCTGGGGGCTGCAGGCTTTCCTGCTGCCTTCAGCCTCAAAAGCACCCTTTCCCACTTGGCGCCACGCCAGGCCCAAAAATGGCCATATGTCTGGAGACTGGTCCCACGCCCAAAGAGCCAGCAGGGAAAACTATGCCTTGTTCTAAAGCTCTTTTGGAACCGCTTGCGTAGCCCCACAGACCTGGGGGCTGCAGGCTTTCCTGCTCTCTTCAGCCTCAAAAGCACCCTTTCCCACTTGGCGCCGCGCCAGGCCCAAAAATGGCCATATGTCTGGAGATTGGTCCCACGCCCAAAGAGCCAGCAGGGAAAACTATGCCTTGTTCTAAAGCTCTTTGGGAACCTCTTGCGTAGCCCCACACACCTGGGGGCTGCAGGATTTCCTGCTCTCTTCAGCCTCAAAAGCACCCTTTCCCACTTGGCGCCACGCCAGGCACAAAAATGGCCATATGGCTGGAGATTGGTCCCACGCCCAAAGAGCCAGCAGGGAAAACTATGCCTTGTTCTAAAGCTCTTTGGGAACCACTTGCGTAGCCCCACACACCTGGGGGCTGCAGGCTTTCCTGCTGCCTTCAGCCTCAAAAGCACCCTTTCCCACTTGGCCCCATGCCAGGCCCAAAAATGGCCATATGTCTGGAGATTGGTCCCACGCCCAAAGAGCCAGCAGGGAAAACTATGCCTTGTTCTAAAGCTCTTTGGGAACCGCTTGCGTAGCCCCACACACCTGGGGGCTGCAGGCTTTCCTGCTGCCTTCAGCCTCAAAACCACCCTATCCCACTTGGCGCCGCGCCAGGCCCAAAAATGGCCATATGTCTAGAGACTGGTCCCACGCCCAAAGAGCCAGGAGGGAAAACTATGCCTTGTTCTAAAGCTCTTTGGGAACCGCTTGCGTAGCCCCACACACCTGGGGGCTGCAGGCTTTCCTGCTGCCTTCAGCCTCAAAAGCACCCTTTCCCACTTGGCGCCACGCCAGGCCCAAAAATGGCCATATGTCTGGAGACTGGTCCCACGCCCAAAGAGCCAGCTGGGAAAACTATGCCTTGTTCTAAAGATCTTTGGGAACCGCTTGCGTAGCCCCACACACCTGGGGGCTGCAGGCTTTCCTGCTGCCTTCAGCCTCAAAACCACCCTTTCCCACTTGGCCCCGCGCCAGGCACAAAAATGGCCATATGTCTGGAGACTGGTCCATTTCCCAAAGAGCCAGGAGGGAAAACTATGCCTTGTTCTAAAGCTCTTTGGGAACCGCTTGCGTAGCCCCACAGACCTGGGGGCTGCAGGCTTTCCTGCTGCCTTCAGCCTCAAAACCACCCTTTCCCACATGGCGTCACGCCAGGCACAAAAATGGCCATATGTCTGGAGATTGGTCCCACGCCCAAAGAGCCAGCAGGGAAAACTATGCCTTGTTCTAAAGCTCTTTGGGAACCGCTTGCGTAGCCCCACAGGCCTGGGGGCTGCAGGCTTTCCTGCTGCCTTCAGCCTCAAAAGCACCCTTTCCCACTTGGCGCCACGCCAGGCCCAAAAATGGCCATATGTCTGGAGACTGGTCCCACGCCCAAAGAGCCAGCAGGGAAAACTATGCCTTGTTCTAAAGATCTTTGGGAAAGGCTTGCGTAGCCCCACACACCTGGGGGCTGCAGGCTTTCCTGCTCTCTTCAGCCTCAAAAGCACCCTTTCCCACTTGGCGCCACGCCAGGCACAAAAATGGCCATATGTCTGGAGGTTGGTCCCACGCCCAAAGAGCCAGCAGGGAAAACTATGCCTTGTTCTAAAGCTCTTTGGGAACCACTTGCGTAGCCCCACACACCTGGGGGCTGCAGGCTTTCCTGCTGCCTTCAGCCTCAAAAGCACCCTTTCCCACTTGGCCCCATGCCAGGCCCAAAAATGGTCATATGTCTGGAGATTGGTCCCACGCCCAAAGAGCCAGCAGGGAAAACTATGCCTTGTTCTAAAGCTCTTTGGGAACCGCTTGCGTAGCCCCACACACCTGGGGGCTGCAGGCTTTCCTGCTGCCTTCAGCCTCAAAACCACCCTATCCCACTTGGCGCCGCGCCAGGCCCAAAAATGGCCATATGTCTAGAGACTGGTCCCACGCCCAAAGAGCCAGGAGGGAAAACTATGCCTTGTTCTAAAGCTCTTTGGGAACCGCTTGCGTAGCCCCACACACCTGGGGGCTGCAGGCTTTCCTGCTGCCTTCAGCCTCAAAAGCACCCTTTCCCACTTGGCGCCACGCCAGGCCCAAAAATGGCCATATGTCTGGAGACTGGTCCCACGCCCAAAGAGCCAGCTGGGAAAACTATGCCTTGTTCTAAAGCTCTTTGGGAACCGCTTGCGTAGCCCCACACACCTGGGGGCTGCAGGCTTTCCTGCTCTCTTCAGCCTCAAAAGCACCCTTTCCCACTTGGCCCCGCGCCAGGCACAAAAATGGCCATATGTCTGGAGACTGGTCCCTTTCCCAAAGAGCCAGGAGGGAAAACTATGCCTTGTTCTAAAGCTCTTTGGGAACCGCTTGCGTAGCCCCACACACCTGGGGGCTGCAGGCTTTTCTGGCACCTTCAGCCTCAAAACCACCCTTTCCCACATGGCGTCACGCCAGGCACAAAAATGGCCATATGTCTGGAGACTGGTCCCACGCCCAAAGAGCCAGCAGGGAAAACTATGCCTTGTTCTAAAGCTCTTTGGGAACCGCTTGCGTAGCCCCACAAACTTGCGGGCTGCAGACTTTCATGCTGCCTTCAGCCTCAAAACCACCCTTTCCCACTTGGCCCCGCGCCAGGCCCAAAAATGGCCATATGTCTAGAGACTGGTCCCACGCCCAAAGAGCCAGCAGGGAAAACTATGCCTTGTTCTAAAGCTCTTTGGGAACCGCTTGCGTAGCCCCACACACCTGGGGGCTGCAGGCTTTCCTGCTGCCTTCAGCCTCAAAAGCACCCTTTCCCACTTGGCCCCATGCCAGGCCCAAAAATGGCCATATGTCTGGAGATTGGTCCCACGCCCAAAGAGCCAGCAGGGAAAACTATGCCTTGTTCTAAAGCTCTTTGGGAACCGCTTGCGTAGCCCCACACACCTGGGGGCTGCAGGCTTTCCTGCTGCCTTCAGCCTCAAAACCACCCTTTCCCACTTGGCGCCACGCCTGGCACAAAAATGGCCATATGTCTGGAGACTGGTCCCACGCCCAAAGAGCCAGCAGGGAAAACTATGCCTTGTTCTAAAGCTCTTTGGGAACCGCTTGCGTAGCCCCACACACCTGGGGGCTGCAGGCTTTCCTGCTGCCTTCAGCCTCAAAACCACCCTTTCCCACTTGGCCCCGTGCCAGGCACAAAAATGGTCATATGTCTGGAGACTGGTCCCTTTCCCAAAGAGCCAGGAGGGAAAACTATGCCTTGTTCTAAAGCTCTTTGGGAACCGCTTGCGTAGCCCCACACACCTGGGGGCTGCAGGCTTTTCTGGCACCTTCAGCCTCAAAACCACCCTTTCCCACATGGCGTCACGCCAGGCACAAAAATGGCTATATGTCTAGAGACTGGTCCCTTTCCCAAAGAGCCAGCAGGGAAAACTATGCCTTGTTCTAAAGCTCTTTGGGAACCGCTTGCGTAACCCCACACACCTGGGGGCTGCAGACTTTCCTGCTCTCTTCAGCCTCAAAACCACCCTTTCCAACTTGGCCCCGCGCCAGGCACGAAAATGGCCATATGTCTGGAGACTGGTCCCACGCCCAAAGAGCCAGCAGGGAAAACTATGCCTTGTTCTAAAGCTCTTTGGGAACCGCTTGCGTGGTTCCACAAACCTGCGGGCTGCAGACTTTCATGCTGCCTTCAGCCTCAAAACCACCCTTTCCCACTTGGCCCCGCGCCAGGCCCAAAAATGGCCATATGTCTGGAGACTGGTCCCACGCCCAAAGAGCCAGCAGGGAAAACTATGCCTTGTTCTAAAGCTCTTTGGGAACCGCTTGCGTAGCCCCACACACCTGCGGGCTGCAGGCTTTCCTGCTCTCTTCAGCCTCAAAAGCACCCTTTCCCACTTGGCGCCACGCCAGGCACAAAAATGGCCATATGTCTGGAGATTGGACCCACGCCCAAAGAGCCAGCAGGGAAAACTATGCCTTGTTCTAAAGCTCTTTTGGAACCGCTTGCGTAGCCCCACACACCTGGGGGCTGCAGGATTTCCTGCTGCCTTCAGCCTCAAAACCACCCTTTCCCACTTGGCGCCGCTCCAGGCAGAAAAATGGCCATATGTCTGGAGATTGGTCCCACGCCCAAAGAGCCAGCAGGGAAAACTATGCCTTGTTCTAAAGCTCTTTTGGAACCGCTTGCGTAGCCCCACAGACCTGGGGGCTGCAGGCTTTCCTGCTGCCTTCAGCCTCAAAACCACCCATTCCAACTTGGCCCCGCGCCAGGCCCAAAAATGGCCATATGTCTGGAGACTGGTCCCACGCCCAAAGAGCCAGCAGGGAAAACTATGCCTTGTTCTAAAGCTCTTTGGGAACCGCTTGCGTAGCCCCACAGACCTGGGGGCTGCAGGCTTTCCTGCTGCCTTCAGCCTCAAAACCACCCTTACTCACATGGCGACAAGCCAGGCCCAAAAATGGCCATATGTTTGGAGATTGGTCCCACGCCCAAAGAGCCAGCAGGGAAAACTATGCCTTGTACTAAAGCTCTTTGGGAACCGCTTGCTTAGCCCCACAAACTTGCGGGCTGCAGATATTCATGCTGCCTTCAGCCCCAAAACCACCCTTTCCCACTTGGCGCCGCGCCAGGCCCAAAAATGGCCATATGTCTGGAGACTGGTCCCTTTCCCAAAGAGCCAGCAGGGAAAACTATGCCTTGTTCTAAAGCTCTTTGGGAACCGCTTGCGTAGCCCCACAGACCTGGGGGCTGCAGGCTTTCCTGCTCTCTTCAGCCTCAAAAGCACCCTTTCCCACTTGGCGCCGCGCCAGGCACAAAAATGGCCATATGTCTGGAGGTTGGTCCCACGCCCAAAGAGCTAGCAGGGAAAACTATGCCTTGTTCTAAAGCTCTTTGGGAACCGCTTGCGTAGCCCCACACACCTGGGGGCTGCAGGCTTTCCTGCTGCCTTCAGCCTCAAAACCACCCTATCCCACTTGGCGCCGCGCCAGGCCCAAAAATGGCCATATGTCTAGAGACTGGTCCCACGCCCAAAGAGCCAGCAGGGAAAACTATGCCTTGTTCTAAAGCTTTGGAACCGCTTGCGTAGCCCCACACACCTGGGGGCTGCAGGCTTTCCTGCTGCCTTCAGCCTCAAAAGCACCCTTTCCCACTTGGCGCCATGCCAGGCCCAAAAATGGCCATATGTCTGGAGACTGGTACCACGCCCAAAGAGCCAGCAGGGAAAACTATGCCTTGTTCTAAAGCTCTTTGGGAACGGCTTGCGTAGCCCCACACACCTGGGGGCTGCAGGCTTTCCTGCTGCCTTCAGCCTCAAAACCACCCTTTCCCACTTGGCCCCGTGCCAGGCACAAAAATGGCCATATGTCTGGAGACTGGTCCCTTTCCCAAAGAGCCAGGAGGGAAAACTATGCCTTGTTCTAAATCTCTTTGGGAACCGCTTGAGTAGCCCCACACACCTGGGGGCTGCAGGCTTTTCTGGCACCTTCAGCCTCAAAACCACCCTTTCCCACATGGCGTCACGCCAGGCACAAAAATGGCCATATGTCTGGAGATTGGTCCCACGCCCAAAGAGCCAGCAGGGAAAACTATGCCTTGTTCTAAAGCTCTTTGGGAACCGCTTGCGTAGCCCCACAGACCTGGGGGCTGCAGGCTTTCCTGCTGCCTTCAGCCTCAAAAGCACCCTTTCCCACTTGGCGCCACGCCAGGCCCAAAAATGGCCATATGTCTGGAGACTGGTCCCACGCCCAAAGAGCCAGCAGGGAAAACTATGCCTTGTTCTAAAGCTCTTTTGGAACCGCTTGCGTAGCCCCACACACCTGGGGGCTGCAGGCTTTCCTGCTGCCTTCAGCCTCAAAAGCACCCTTTCCCACTTGGCGCCGCGCCAGGCCCAAAAATGGCCATATGTCTGGAGATTGGTCCCACGCCCAAAGACCCAGCAGGGAAAACTATGCCTTGTTCTAAAGATCTTTGGGAACCTCTTGCGTAGCCCCACACACCTGGGGGCTGCAGGCTTTCCTGCTCTCTTCAGCCTCAAAACCACCCTTTCCCACTTGGCCCCGCGCCAGGCACAAAAATGGCCATATGTCTGGAGACTGATCCCTTTCCCAAAGAGCCAGCAGGGAAAACTATGCCTTGTTCTAAAGCTCTTTGGGAACCGCTTGCGTAGCCCCACACACCTGGGGGCTGCAGGCTTTTCTGGCACCTTCAGCCTCAAAACCACCCTTTCCCACATGGCGTCACGCCAGGCACAAAAATGGCTATATGTCTAGAGACTGGTCCCTTTCCCAAAGAGCCAGCAGGGAAAACTATGCCTTGTACTAAAGCTCTTTGGGAACCGCTTGCGTAACCCCACACACCTGGGGGCTGCAGGCTTTCCTGCTCTCTTCAGCCTCAAAACCACCCTTTCCAACTTGGCCCCGCGCCAGGCACGAAAATGGCCATATGTCTGGAGACTGGTCCCACGCCCAAAGAGCCAGCAGGGAAAACTATGCCTTGTTCTAAAGCTCTTTGGGAACCGCTTGCGTGGTTCCACAAACCTGCGGGCTGCAGACTTTCATGCTGCCTTCAGCCTCAAAACCACCCTTTCCCACTTGGCCCCGCGCCAGGCCCAAAAATGGCCATATGTCTGGAGACTGGTCCCACGCCCAAAGAGCCAGCAGGGAAAACTATGCCTTGTTCTAAAGCTCTTTGGGAACCGCTTGAGTGGCCCCACAGACCTGCGGGCTGCAGGCTTTCCTGCTCTCTTCAGCCTCAAAAGCACCCTTTCCCACTTGGCGCCACGCCAGGCACAAAAATGGCCATATGTCTGGAGATTGGACCCACGCCCAAAGAGCCAGCAGGGAAAACTATGCCTTGTTCTAAAGCTCTTTTGGAACCGCTTGCGTAGCCCCACACACCTGGGGGCTGCAGGATTTCCTGCTGCCTTCAGCCTCAAAACCACCCTTTCCCACTTGGCGCCGCGCCAGGCAGAAAAATGGCCATATGTCTGGAGATTGGTCCCACGCCCAAAGAGCCAGCAGGGAAAACTATGCCTTGTTCTAAAGCTCTTTTGGAACCGCTTGCGTAGCCCCACAGACCTGGGGGCTGCAGGCTTTCCTGCTGCCTTCAGCCTCAAAACCACCCATTCCAACTTGGCCCCGCGCCAGGCCCAAAAATGGCCATATGTCTGGAGACTGGTCCCACGCCCAAAGAGCCAGCAGGGAAAACTATGCCTTGTTCTAAAGCTCTTTGGGAACCGCTTGCGTAGCCCCACAGACCTCGGTGCTGCAGGCTTTCCTGCTGCCTTCAGCCTCAAAACCACCCTTACTCACATGGCGCCAAGCCAGGCCTAAAAATGGCCATATGTCTGGAGATTGGTCCCACGCCCAAAGAGCCAGCAGGGAAAACTATGCCTTGTACTAAAGCTCTTTGGGAACCGCTTGCGTAGCCCCACAAACTTGCGGGCTGCAGATATTCATGCTGCCTTCAGCCCCAAAACCACCCTTTCCCACTTGGCGCCGCGCCAGGCCCAAAAATGGCCATATGTCTGGAGACTGGTCCCACGCCCAAAGAGCCAGCAGGGAAAACTATGCCTTGTTCTAAAGCTCTTTGGGAACCGCTTGAGTGGCCCCACAGACCTGCGGGCTGCAGGCTTTCCTGCTCTCTTCAGCCTCAAAAGCACCCTTTCCCACTTGGCGCCACGCCAGGCACAAAAATGGCCATATGTCTGGAGATTGGACCCACGCCCAAAGAGCCAGCAGGGAAAACTATGCCTTGTTCTAAAGCTCTTTTGGAACCGCTTGCGTAGCCCCACACACCTGGGGGCTGCAGGATTTCCTGCTGCCTTCAGCCTCAAAACCACCCTTTCCCACTTGGCGCCGCGCCAGGCAGAAAAATGGCCATATGTCTGGAGATTGGTCCCACGCCCAAAGAGCCAGCAGGGAAAACTATGCCTTGTTCTAAAGCTCTTTTGGAACCGCTTGCGTAGCCCCACAGACCTGGGGGCTGCAGGCTTTCCTGCTGCCTTCAGCCTCAAAACCACCCATTCCAACTTGGCCCCGCGCCAGGCCCAAAAATGGCCATATGTCTGGAGACTGGTCCCACGCCCAAAGAGCCAGCAGGGAAAACTATGCCTTGTTCTAAAGCTCTTTGGGAACCGCTTGCGTAGCCCCACAGACCTCGGTGCTGCAGGCTTTCCTGCTGCCTTCAGCCTCAAAACCACCCTTACTCACATGGCGCCAAGCCAGGCCTAAAAATGGCCATATGTTTGGAGATTGGTCCCACGCCCAAAGAGCCAGCAGGGAAAACTATGCCTTGTACTAAAGCTCTTTGGGAACCGCTTGCGTAGCCCCACAAACTTGCGGGCTGCAGATATTCATGCTGCCTTCAGCCCCAAAACCACCCTTTCCCACTTGGCGCCACGCCAGGCACAAAAATGGCCATATGTCTGGAGGTTGGTCCCACGCCCAAAGAGCCAGCAGGGAAAACTATGCCTTGTTCTAAAGCTCTTTGGGAACCGCTTGCGTAGCCCCACACACCTGCGGGCTACAGGCTTTCCTGCTGCCTTCAGCCTCAAAACCACCCTTTCCCACTCGGCGCCGCGCCAGGCACAAAAATGGCCATATGTCTGGAGATTGGTCCCACGCCCAAAGAGCCAGCAGGGAAAACTATGCCTTGTTCTAAAGCTCTTTGGGAACCGCTTGCGTGGCCCACAGACCTGGGGGCTGCAGACTTTCCTGCTGCCTTCAGACTCAAAAAGCACCCTTTCCCACTTGGCGCCGCGTCAGGCCCAAAAATGGCCATATGTCTGGAGACTGGTCCCACGCCCAAAGAGCCAGCAGGGAAAACTATGCCTTGTTCTAAAGCTCTTTGGGAACCGCTTGCGTAGCCCCACAGACCTGGGGGCTGCAGGCTTTCCTGCTCTCTTCAGCCTCAAAAGCACCCTTTCCCACTTGGCGCCGCGCCAGGCACAAAAATGGCCATATGTCTGGAGACTGGTCCCTTTCCCAAAGAGCCAGGAGGGAAAACTATGCCTTGTTCTAAAGCTCTTTGGGAACCGCTTGCGTAGCCCCACACACCTGGGGGCTGCAGGCTTTTCTGGCACCTTCAGCCTCAAAACCACCCTTTCCCACATGGCGTCACGCCAGGCACAAACATGGCCATATGTCTGGAGATTGGTCCCACGCCCAAAGAGCCAGCAGGGAAAACTATGCCTTGTTCTAAAGCTCTTTGGGAACCGCTTGCGTAGCCCCACAGACCTGGGGGCTGCAGGCTTTCCTGCTGCCTTCAGCCTCAAAAGCACCCTTTCCCACTTGGCGCCACGCCAGGCCCAAAAATGGCCATATGTCTGGAGACTGGTCCCACGCCCAAAGAGCCAGCAGGGAAAACTATGCCTTGTTCTAAAGCTCTTTTGGAACCGCTTGCGTAGCCCCACACACCTGGGGGCTGCAGGCTTTCCTGCTGCCTTCAGCCTCAAAAGCACCCTTTCCCACTTGGCGCCGCGCCAGGCACAAAAATGGCCATATGTCTGGAGGTTGGTCCCACGCCCAAAGAGCCAGCAGGGAAAACTATGCCTTGTTCTAAAGCTCTTTGGGAACCACTTGCGTAGCCCCACACACCTGGGGGCTGCAGGCTTTCCTGCTGCCTTCAGCCTCAAAAGCACCCTTTCCCACTTGGCCCCATGCCAGGCCCAAAAATGGCCATATGTCTGGAGATTGGTCCCACGCCCAAAGAGCCAGCAGGGAAAACTATGCCTTGTTCTAAAGCTCTTTGGGAACCGCTTGCGTAGCCCCACACACCTGGGGGCTGCAGGCTTTCCTGCTGCCTTCAGCCTCAAAACCACCCTATCCCACTTGGCGCCGCGCCAGGCCCAAAAATGGCCATATGTCTAGAGACTGGTCCCACGCCCAAAGAGCCAGGAGGGAAAACTATGCCTTGTTCTAAAGCTCTTTGGGAACCGCTTGCGTAGCCCCACACACCTGGGGGCTGCAGGCTTTCCTGCTGCCTTCAGCCTCAAAAGCACCCTTTCCCACTTGGCGCCACGCCAGGCCCAAAAATGGCCATATGTCTGGAGACTGGTCCCACGCCCAAAGAGCCAGCTGGGAAAACTATGCCTTGTTCTAAAGATCTTTGGGAACCGCTTGCGTAGCCCCACACTCCTGCGGGCTGCAGGCTTTCCTGCTGCCTTCAGCCTCAAAACCACCCTTTCCCACTTGGCCCCGCGCCAGGCACAAAAATGGCCATATGTCTGGAGACTGGTCCATTTCCCAAAGAGCCAGGAGGGAAAACTATGCCTTGTTCTAAAGCTCTTTGGGAACCGCTTGCGTAGCCCCACAGACCTGGGGGCTGCAGGCTTTCCTGCTGCCTTCAGCCTCAAAACCACCCTTTCCCACATGGCGTCACGCCAGGCACAAAAATGGCCATATGTCTGGAGATTGGTCCCACGCCCAAAGAGCCAGCAGGGAAAACTATGCCTTGTTCTAAAGCTCTTTGGGAACCGCTTGCGTAGCCCCACAGACCTGGGGGCTGCAGGCTTTCCTGCTGCCTTCAGCCTCAAAAGCACCCTTTCCCACTTGGCGCCACGCCAGGCCCAAAAATGGCCATATGTCTGGAGACTGGTCCCACGCCCAAAGAGCCAGCAGGGAAAACTATGCCTTGTTCTAAAGCTCTTTGGGAACCGCTTGCGTAGCCCCACACACCTGGGGGCTGCAGGCTTTCCTGCTCTCTTCAGCCTCAAAAGCACCCTTTCCCACTTGGCGCCACGCCAGGCACAAAAATGGCCATATGTCTGGAGGTTGGTCCCATGCCCAAAGAGCCAGCAGGGAAAACTATGCCTTGTTCTAAAGCTCTTTGGGAACCACTTGCGTAGCCCCACACACCTGGGGGCTGCAGGCTTTCCTGCTGCCTTCAGCCTCAAAAGCACCCTTTCCCACTTGGCCCCATGCCAGGCCCAAAAATGGTCATATGTCTGGAGATTGGTCCCACGCCCAAAGAGCCAGCAGGGAAAACTATGCCTTGTTCTAAAGCTCTTTGGGAACCGCTTGCGTAGCCCCACACACCTGGGGGCTGCAGGCTTTCCTGCTGCCTTCAGCCTCAAAACCACCCTATCCCACTTGGCGCCGCGCCAGGCCCAAAAATGGCCATATGTCTAGAGACTGGTCCCACGCCCAAAGAGCCAGGAGGGAAAACTATGCCTTGTTCTAAAGCTCTTTGGGAACCGCTTGCGTAGCCCCACACACCTGGGGGCTGCAGGCTTTCCTGCTGCCTTCAGCCTCAAAAGCACCCTTTCCCACTTGGCGCCACGCCAGGCCCAAAAATGGCCATATGTCTGGAGACTGGTCCCACGCCCAAAGAGCCAGCTGGGAAAACTATGCCTTGTTCTAAAGCTCTTTGGGAACCGCTTGCGTAGCCCCACACACCTGGGGGCTGCAGGCTTTCCTGCTGCCTTCAGCCTCAAAACCACCCTTTCCCACTTGGCCCCGCGCCAGGCACAAAAATGGCCATATGTCTGGAGACTGGTCCCTTTCCCAAAGAGCCAGCAGGGAAAACTATGCCTTGTTCTAAAGCTCTTTGGGAACCGCTTGCGTAGCCCCACACACCTGGGGGCTGCAGGCTTTTCTGGCACCTTCAGCCTCAAAACCACCCTTTCCCACATGGCGTCACGCCAGGCCCAAAAATGGCCATATGTCTGGAGACTGGTCCCACGCCCAAAGAGCCAGCAGGGAAAACTATGCCTTGTTCTAAAGCTCTTTGGGAACCGCTTGCGTAGCCCCACAAACTTGCGGGCTGCAGACTTTCATGCTGCCTTCAGCCTCAAAACCACCCTTTCCCACTTGGCCCCGCGCCAGGCCCAAAAATGGCCATATGTCTAGAGACTGGTCCCACGCCCAAAGAGCCAGCAGGGAAAACTATGCCTTGTTCTAAAGCTCTTTGGGAACCGCTTGCGTAGCCCCACACACCTGGGGGCTGCAGGCTTTCCTGCTGCCTTCAGCCTCAAAACCACCCTTTCCCACTTGGCCCCATGCCAGGCCCAAAAATGGCCATATGTCTGGAGATTGGTCCCACGCCCAAAGAGCCAGCAGGGAAAACTATGCCTTGTTCTAAAGCTCTTTGGGAACCGCTTGCGTAGCCCCACACACCTGGGGGCTGCAGGCTTTCCTGCTGCCTTCAGCCTCAAAACCACCCTATCCCACTTGGCGCCGCGCCAGGCCCAAAAATGGCCATATGTCTAGAGACTGGTCCCACGCCCAAAGAGCCAGCAGGGAAAACTATGCCTTGTTCTAAAGCTCTTTGGGAACCGCTTGCGTAGCCCCACACACCTGGGGGCTGCAGGCTTTCCTGCTGCCTTCAGCCTCAAAACCACCCTTTCCCACTTGGCGCCACGCCTGGCACAAAAATGGCCATATGTCTGGAGACTGGTCCCACGCCCAAAGAGCCAGCAGGGAAAACTATGCCTTGTTCTAAAGCTCTTTGGGAACCGCTTGCGTAGCCCCACACACCTGGGGGCTGCAGGCTTTCCTGCTGCCTTCAGCCTCAAAACCACCCTTTCCCACTTGGCCCCGCGCCAGGCACAAAAATGGCCATATGTCTGGAGACTGGTCCCTTTCCCAAAGAGCCAGGAGGGAAAACTATGCCTTGTTCTAAAGCTCTTTGGGAACCGCTTGCGTAGCCCCACACACCTGCGGGCTGCAGGCTTTTCTGGCACCTTCAGCCTCAAAACCACCCTTTCCCACATGGCGTCACGCCAGGCACAAAAATGGCTATATGTCTAGAGACTGGTCCCTTTCCCAAAGAGCCAGCAGGGAAAACTATGCCTTGTACTAAAGCTCTTTGGGAACCGCTTGCGTAACCCCACACACCTGGGGGCTGCAGACTTTCCTGCTCTCTTCAGCCTCAAAACCACCCTTTCCAACTTGGCCCCGCGCCAGGCACGAAAATGGCCATATGTCTGGAGACTGGTCCCACGCCCAAAGAGCCAGCAGGGAAAACTATGCCTTGTTCTAAAGCTCTTTGGGAACCGCTTGCGTGGTTCCACAAACCTGCGGGCTGCAGACTTTCATGCTGCCTTCAGCCTCAAAACCACCCTTTCCCACTTGGCCCCGCGCCAGGCCCAAAAATGGCCATATGTCTGGAGACTGGTCCCACGCCCAAAGAGCCAGCAGGGAAAACTATGCCTTGTTCTAAAGCTCTTTGGGAACCGCTTGCGTAGCCCCACACACCTGCGGGCTGCAGGCTTTCCTGCTCTCTTCAGCCTCAAAAGCACCCTTTCCCACTTGGCGCCACGCCAGGCACAAAAATGGCCATATGTCTGGAGATTGGACCCACGCCCAAAGAGCCAGCAGGGAAAACTATGCCTTGTTCTAAAGCTCTTTTGGAACCGCTTGCGTAGCCCCACACACCTGGGGGCTGCAGGATTTCCTGCTGCCTTCAGCCTCAAAACCACCCTTTCCCACTTGGCGCCGCTCCAGGCAGAAAAATGGCCATATGTCTGGAGATTGGTCCCACGCCCAAAGAGCCAGCAGGGAAAACTATGCCTTGTTCTAAAGCTCTTTTGGAACCGCTTGCGTAGCCCCACAGACCTGGGGGCTGCAGGCTTTCCTGCTGCCTTCAGCCTCAAAACCACCCATTCCAACTTGGCCCCGCGCCAGGCCCAAAAATGGCCATATGTCTGGAGACTGGTCCCACGCCCAAAGAGCCAGCAGGGAAAACTATGCCTTGTTCTAAAGCTCTTTGGGAACCGCTTGCGTAGCCCCACACACCTGGGGGCTGCAGGCTTTCCTGCTGCCTTCAGCCTCAAAACCACCCTTACTCACATGGCGACAAGCCAGGCCCAAAAATGGCCATATGTTTGGAGATTGGTCCCACGCCCAAAGAGCCAGCAGGGAAAACTATGCCTTGTACTAAAGCTCTTTGGGAACCGCTTGCTTAGCCCCACAAACTTGCGGGCTGCAGATATTCATGCTGCCTTCAGCCCCAAAACCACCCTTTCCCACTTGGCGCCGCGCCAGGCCCAAAAATGGCCATATGTCTGGAGACTGGTCCCTTTCCCAAAGAGCCAGCAGGGAAAACTATGCCTTGTTCTAAAGCTCTTTGGGAACCGCTTGCGTAGCCCCACACACCTGCGGGCTGCAGGCTTTCCTGCTGCCTTCAGCCTCAAAACCACCCTTTCCCACTTGGCCCCGCGCCAGGCACGAAAATGGCCATATGTCTGGAGACTGGTCCTACGCCCAAAGAGCCAGCAGGGAAAACTATGCCTTGTTCTAAAGCTCTTTGGGAACCGCTTGCGTAGCCCCACAGACCTCGGTGCTGCAGGCTTTCCTGCTGCCTTCAGCCTCAAAACCACCCTTTCTCACATGGCGCCAAGCCAGGCCCAAAAATGGCCATATGTTTGGAGATTGGTCCCACGCCCAAAGAGCCAGCAGGGAAAACTATGCCTTGTTCTAAAGCTCTTTGGGAACCGCTTGCGTAGCCCCACAGACCTGGGGGCTGCAGGCTTTCCTGTTCTCTTCAGCCTCAAAAGCACCCTTTCCCACATGGCGTCACGCCAGGCACAAAAATGGCCATATGTCTGGAGATCGGTCCCACGCGCAAAGAGCCAGCAGGGAAAACTATGCCTTGTTCTAAAGCTCTTTGGGAACCGCTTGCGTAGCCCCACACACCTGCGGGCTGCAGGCTTTCCTGCTGCCTTCAGCCTCAAAAGAGCCCTTTCCCACTTGGCGCCGCGCCAGGCCCAAAAATGGCCATATGTCTGGAGACTGGTCCCACGCCCAAAGAGCCAGCAGGGAAAACTATGCCTTGTTCTAAAGCTCTTTGGGAACCGCTTGCGTGGCACCACAGACCTGGGGGCTGCAGACTTTCCTGCTGCCTTCAGCCTCAAACCCACCCTTTCCCACTTGGCGCCGCACCAGGCACAAAAATGGCCATATGTCTGGAGGTTGGTCCCGCGCCCAAAGAGCCAGCAGGGAAAACTATGCCTTGTTCTAAAGCTCTTTGGGAACCGCTTGCGTAGCCCCACAGACCTGGGGGCTGCAGGCTTTCCTGCTCTCTTCAGCCTCAAAACCACCCTTTCCCACTTGGCGCCGCGCCAGGCCCAAAAATGGCCATATGTCTAGAGACTGGTCCCACGCCCAAAGAGCCAGCAGGGAAAACTATGCCTTGTTCTAAAGCTCTTTGGGAACCGCTTGCGTAGCCCCACAGACCTGGGGGCTGCAGGCTTTCCTGCTGCCTTCAGCCTCAAAACCACCCTTTCCCACTCGGCGCCGCGCCAGGCACAAAAATGGCCATATGTCTGGAGATTGGTTCCACGCCCAAAGAGCCAGCAGGGAAAACTATGCCTTGTTCTAAAGCTCTTTGGGAACCGCTTGCGTAGCCCCACACACCTGGGGGCTGCAGGCTTTCCTGCTGCCTTCAGCCTCAAAAGCACCCTTTCCCACTTGGCGCCACGCCAGGCCCAAAAATGGCCATATGTCTGGAGACTGGTCCCACGCCCAAAGAGCCAGCAGGGAAAACTATGCCTTGTTCTAAAGCTCTTTCGGAACCGCTTGCGTAGCCCCACAGACCTGGGGGCTGCAGGCTTTCCTGCTGCCTTCAGCCTCAAAAGCACCCTTTCCCACTTGGCGCCGCGCCAGGCCCAAAAATGGCCATATGTCTGGAGATTGGTCCCACGCCCAAAGAGCCAGCAGGGAAAACTATGCCTTGTTCTAAAGCTCTTTGGGAACGGCTTGCGTAGCCCCACACACCTGGGGGCTGCAGGCTTTCCTGCTGCCTTCAGCCTCAAAACCACCCTTTCCCACTTGGCGCCGCGCCAGGCACAAAAATGGCCATATGTCTGGAGATTGGTCCCACGCCCAAAGAGCCAGCAGGGAAAACTATGCCTTGTTCTAAAGCTCTTTTGGAACCGCTTGCGTAGCCCCTCAGACCTGGGGGCTGCAGGCTTTCCTGCTGCCTTCAGCCTCAAAACCACCCTTTCCAACTTGGCCCCGCGCCAGGCACGAAAATGGCCATATGTCTGGAGACTGGTCCCTTTCCCAAAGAGCCAGCAGGGAAAACTATGCCTTGTTCTAAAGCTCTTTGGGAACCGCTTGCGTAGCCCCACAGACCTCGGTGCTGCAGGCTTTCCTGCTGCCTTCAGCCTCAAAACCACCCTTACTCACATGACGCCAAGCCAGGCCCAAAAATGGCCATATGTTTGGAGATTGGTCCCACGCCCAAAGAGCCAGCAGGGAAAACTATGCCTTGTACTAAAGCTCTTTGGGAACCGCTTGCGTAGCCCCACAAACTTGCAGGCTGCAGACTTTCATGCTGCCTTCAGCCCCAAAACCACCCTTTCCCACTTGGCGCCGCGACAGGCCCAAAAATGGCCATATGTCTGGAGACTGGTCCCACGCCCAAGAGCCATCAGGGAAAACTATGCCTTGTTCTAAAGCTCTTTGGGAACCGCTTGCGTAGCCCCACAGACCTGGGGGCTGCAGGCTTTCCTGCTGCCTTCAGCCTCAAAAGAGCCCTTTCCCACTTGGCGCCGCGCCAGGCCCAAAAATGGCCATATGTCTGGAGACTGGTCCCACGCCCAAAGAGCCAGCAGGGAAAACTATGCCTTGTTCTAAAGCTCTTTGGGAACCGCTTGCATAGCCCCACACACCTGGGGGCTGCAGGCTTTCCTGCTCTCTTCAGCCTCAAAAGCACCCTTTCCCACTTGGCGCCACGCCAGGCACAAAAATGGCCATATGTCTGGAGATTGGTCCCACGCCCAAAGAGCCAGCAGGGAAAACTATGCCTTGTTCTAAAGCTCTTTGGGAACCGCTTGCGTAGCCCCACACACCTGGGGGCTGCAGGCTTTCCTGCTGCCTTCAGCCTCAAAACCACCCTTTCCCACTTGGCGCCGCGCCAGGCCCAAAAATGGCCATATGTCTAGAGACTGGTCCCACGCCCAAAGAGCCAGCAGGGAAAACTATGCCTTGTTCTAAAGCTCTTTGGGAACTGCTTGCGTAGCCCCACACACCTGGGGGCTGCAGGCTTTCCTGCTGCCTTCAGCCTCAAAACCACCCTTTCCCACATGGCGTCACGCCAGGCACAAAAATGGCCATATGTCTGGAGATTGGTCCCACGCCCAAAGAGCCAGCAGGGAAAACTATGCCTTGTTCTAAAGCTCTTTGGGAACCGCTTGCGTAGCCCCACAGACCTGGGGGCTGCAGGCTTTCCTGCTGCCTTCAGCCTCAAAACCACCCTTTCCCACTTGGCCCCGCGCCAGGCCCAAAAATGGCCATATGTCTGGAGACTGGTCCCACGCCCAAAGAGCCAGCAGGGAAAACTATGCGTTGTTCTAAAGCTCTTTGGGAACCGCTTGCGTAGCCCCACACACCTGGGGGCTGCAGGCTTTCCTGCTGCCTTCAGCCTCAAAAGCACCCTTTCCCACTTGGCGCCGCGCCAGGCCCAAAAATGGCCATATGTCTGGAGATTGGTCCCACGCCCAAAGAGCCAGCAGGGAAAACTATGCCTTGTTCTAAAGATCTTTGGGAACCTCTTGCGTAGCCCCACACACCTGGGGGCTGCAGGCTTTCCTGCTGCCTTCAGCCTCAAAACCACCCTTTCCCACTTGGCGCCGCGCCAGGCCCAAAAATGGCCATATGTCTGAAGACTGGTCCCACGCCCAAAGAGCCAGCAGGGAAAACTATGCCTTGTTCTAAAGCTCTTTGGGAACCGCTTGCGTAGCCCCACAGACCTGGGGGCTGCAGGCTTTCCTGCTCTCTTCAGCCTCAAAAGCACCCTTTCCCACTTGGCGCCACGCCAGGCACAAAAATGGCCATATGTCTGGAGGTTGGTCCCACGCCCAAAGAGCCAGCAGGGAAAACTATGCCTTGTTCTAAAGCTCTTTGGGAACCGCTTGCGTAGCCCCACACACCTGGGGGCTGCAGGCTTTCCTGCTGCCTTCAGCCTCAAAACCACCCTTTCCCACTTGGCGCCGCGCCAGGCCCAAAAATGGCCATATGTCTAGAGACTGGTCCCACGCCCAAAGAGCCAGCAGGGAAAACTATGCCTTGTTCTAAAGCTCTTTGGGAACCGCTTGCGTAGCCCCACACACCTGGGGGCTGCAGGCTTTCCTGCTGCCTTCAGCCTCAAAAGCACTCTTTCCCACTTGGCCCCATGCCAGGCCCAAAAATGGCCATATGTCTGGAGACTGGTCCCACGCCCAAAGAGCCAGCAGGGAAAACTATGCCTTGTTCTAAAGCTCTTTGGGAACGGCTTGCGTAGCCCCACACACCTGGGGGCTGCAGGCTTTCCTGCTGCCTTCAGCCTCAAAACCACCCTTTCCCACTTGGCCCCGCAGCAGGCACAAAAATGGCCATATGTCTGGAGACTGGTCCCTTTCCCAAAGAGCCAGGAGGGAAAACTATGCCTTGTTCTAAAGCTCTTTGGGAACCGCTTGCGTAGCCCCACACACCTGGGGGCTGCAGGCTTTTCTGGCACCTTCAGCCTCAAAACCACCCTTTCCCACATGGCGTCACGCCAGGCACAAAAATGGCCATATGTCTGGAGATTGGTCCCACGCCCAAAGAGCCAGCAGGGAAAACTATGCCTTGTTCTAAAGCTCTTTGGGAACCGCTTGCGTAGCCCCACACACCTGGGGGCTGCAGGCTTT
Source organism: Chroicocephalus ridibundus (assembly GCF_963924245.1). Taxonomy (NCBI): domain Eukaryota; kingdom Metazoa; phylum Chordata; class Aves; order Charadriiformes; family Laridae; genus Chroicocephalus; species Chroicocephalus ridibundus. Next base: position 26,618 of record NW_026961420.1, read on the forward strand.
CCTGCTGCCTTCAGCCTCAAAAGCACCCTTTCCCACTTGGCGCCACGCCAGGCCCAAAAATGGCCATATGTCTGGAGACTGGTCCCACGCCCAAAGAGCCAGCAGGAAAAACTATGCCTTGTTCTAAAGATCTTTGGGAACCGCTTGCGTAGCCCCACACACCTGGGGGCTGCAGGCTTTCCTGCTGCCTTCAGCCTCAAAAGCACCCTTTCCCTCTTGGCCCCATGCCAGGCCCAAAAATGGCCATATGTCTGGAGATTGGTCCCACGCCCAAAGAGCCAGCAGGGAAAACTATGCCTTGTTCTAAAGCTCTTTGGGAACCGCTTGCGTAGCCCCACACACCTGGGGGCTGCAGGCTTTCCTGCTGCCTTCAGCCTCAAAACCACCCTTTCCCACTTGGCGCCGCGCCAGGCCCAAAAATGGCCATATGTCTAGAGACTGGTCCCACGCCCAAAGAGCCAGCAGGGAAAACTATGCCTTGTTCTAAAGCTCTTTGGGAACCGCTTGCGTAGCCCCACACACCTGGGGGCTGCAGGCTTTCCTGCTGCCTTCAGCCTCAAAAGCACTCTTTCCCACTTGGCCCCATGCCAGGCCCAAAAATGGCCATATGTCTGGAGATTGGTCCCACGCCCAAAGAGCCAGCAGGGAAAACTATGCCTTGTTCTAAAGCTCTTTGGGAACGGCTTGCGTAGCCCCACAGACCTGGGGGCTGCAGGCTTTCCTGCTGCCTTCAGCCTCAAAACCACCCTTTCCCACTTGGTCCCGCGCCAGGCACAAAAATGGCCATATGTCTGGAGACTGGTCCCACGCCCAAAGAGCCAGCAGGGAAAACTATGCCTTGTTCTAAAGCTCTTTGGGAACCGCTTGCGTAGCCCCACACACCTGGGGGCTGCAGGCTTTTCTGGCACCTTCAGCCTCAAAACCACCCTTTCCCACATGGCGTCACGCCAGGCACAAAAATGGCCATATGTCTGGAGATTGGTCCCACGCCCAAAGAGCCAGCAGGGAAAACTATGCCTTGTTCTAAAGCTCTTTGGGAACCGCTTGCGTAGCCCCACACACCTGGGGGCTGCAGGCTTTCCTGCTGCCTTCAGCCTCAAAAGCACCCTTTCCCACTTGGCGCCACGCCAGGCCCAAAAATGGCCATATGTCTGGAGACTGGTCCCACGCCCAAAGAGCCAGCAGGAAAAACTATGCCTTGTTCTAAAGCTCATTGGGAACCGCTTGCGTAGCCCCACACACCTGGGGGCTGCAGGCTTTCCTGCTGCCTTCAGCCTCAAAAGCACCCTTTCCCACTTGGCCCCATGCCAGGCCCAAAAATGGCCATATGTCTGGAGATTGGTCCCACGCCCAAAGAGCCAGCAGGGAAAACTATGCCTTGTTCTAAAGCTCTTTGGGAACGGCTTGCGTAGCCCCACACACCTGGGGGCTGCAGGCTTTCCTGCTGCCTTCAGCCTCAAAACCACCCTATCCCACTTGGCGCCGCGCCAGGCACAAAAATGGCCATATGTCTAGAGACTGGTCCCACGCCCAAAGAGCCAGCAGGGAAAACTATGCCTTGTTCTAAAGCTCTTTGGGAACCGCTTGCGTAGCCCCACACACCTGGGGGCTGCAGGCTTTCCTGCTGCCTTCAGCCTCAAAAGCACCCTTTCCCACTTGGCGCCACGCCAGGCCCAAAAATGGCCATATGTCTGGAGACTGGTCCCTTTCCCAAAGAGCCAGGAGGGAAAACTATGCCTTGTTCTAAAGCTCTTTGGGAACCGCTTGCGTAGCCCCACACACCTGGGGGCTGCAGGCTTTCCTGCTGCCTTCAGCCTCAAAAGAACCCTTTCGCACTTGGCCCCGCGCCAGACACAAAAATGGCCATATGTCTGGAGACTGGTCCCTTTCCCAAAGAGCCAGGAGGGAAAACTATGCCTTGTTCTAAAGCTCTTTTGGAACCGCTTGCGTAGCCCCACACACCTGGCGGCTGCAGGCTTTTCTGGCACCTTCAGCCTCAAAACCACCCTTTCCCACATGGCGTCACGCCAGGCACAAAAATGGCTATATGTCTAGAGACTGGTCCCTTTCCCAAAGAGCCAGCAGGGAAAACTATGCCTTGTACTAAAGCCCTTTGGGAACCGCTTGCGTAACCCCACACACCTGGGGGCTGCAGGCTTTCCTGCTCTCTTCAGCCTCAAAAGCACGCTTTCCCACCTGGCCCCGTGCCAGGCACAAAAATGGCCATATGTCTGGAGACTGGTGCCACGCCCAAAGAGCCAGCATGGAAAACTATGCCTTGTTCTAAAGCTCTTTGGGAACCGCTTGCGTAGCCCCACACACCTGGGGGCTGCAGATTTTCCTGCTGCCTTCAGCCTCAAAACAACCCTTTCTCACTTGGCGTCGCTCCAGGCCCAAAAATGGCCATATGTCTGGAGATTGGTCCCACGCCCAAAGAGCCAGCAGGGAAAACTATGCCTTGTTCTAAAGCTCTTTGGGAACCGCTTGCGTAGCCCCACACACCTGGGGGCTGCAGGCTTTCCTGCTCTCTTCAGCCTCAAAAGCACCCTTTCCCACTTGGCCCCGTGCCAGGCCCAAAAATGGCCATATGTCTGGAGACTGGTCCCACGCCCAAAGAGCCAGCAGGGAAAACTATGCCTTGTTCTAAAGCTCTTTCGGAACCGCTTGCGTAGCCCCACACACCTGCGGGCTGCAGACTTTCCTGCTGCCTTCAGCCTCAAAACCACCCTTTCCCACTTGGCGCCGCGCCAGGCCCAAAAATGGCCATATGTCTGGAGATTGGTCCCACGCCCAAAGAGCCAGCAGGGAAAACTATGCCTTGTTCTAAAGCTCTTTGGGAACTGCTTGCGTAGCCCCACACACGTGGGTGCAGGAGGCTTTCCTGCTGCCTTCAGCCTCAAAACCACCCTTTCCCACATGGCGTCACGCCAGGCACAAAAATGGCCATATGTCTGGAGACTGGTCCCTTTCCCAAAGAGCCAGGAGGGAAAACTATGCCTTGTTCTAAAGCTCTTTGGGAACCGCTTGCGTAGCCCCACAGACCTGGGGGCTGCAGGCTTTCCTGCTGCCTTCAGCCTCAAAAGCACCCTTTCCCACTTGGCCCCGCGCCAGGCCCAAAAATGGCCATATGTCTGGAGACTGGTCCCACGCCCAAAGAGCCAGCAGGGAAAACTATGCCTTGTTCTAAAGCTCTTTGGGAACCGCTTGCGTAGCCCCACACACCTGGGGGCTGCAGGCTTTCCTGCTGCCTTCAGCCTCAAAAGCACCCTTTCCCACTTGGCGCCGCGCCAGGCCCAAAAATGGCCATATGTCTGGAGATTGGTCCCACGCCCAAAGAGCCAGCAGGGAAAACTATGCCTTGTTCTAAAGATCTTTGGGAACGCTTTGCATAGCCCCACAGACCTGGGGGCTGCAGGCTTTCCTGCTGCCTTCAGCCTCAAAACCACCCTTTCCCACTTGGCGCCGCGCCAGGCCCAAAAATGGCCATATGTCTGGAGACTGGTCCCTTTCCCAAAGAGCCGGCAGGGAAAACTATGCCTTGTTCTAAAGCTCTTTGGGAACCGCTTGCGTGGCCCCACAGACCTGCGGGCTGCAGACTTTCCTGCTGCCTTCAGCCTCAAAACCACCCTTTCCCACTTGGCGCCGCGCCAGGCACAAAAATGGCCATATGGCTGGAGACTGGTCCCTTTCCCAAAGAGCCAGCAGGGAAAACTATGCCTTGTTCTAAAGCTCTTTGGGAACCGCTTGCGTAGCCCCAGAGAACTGGGGGCTGCAGGCTTTCCTGCTGCCTTCAGCCTCAAAACCACCCTTTCCCACTCGGCGCCGCACCAGGCCCAAAAATGGCCATATGTCTGGAGACTGGTCCCACGCCCAAAGAGCCAGCAGGGAAAACTATGCCTTGTTCTAAAGCTCTTTGGGAACCGCTTGCGTGGCCCACAGACCTGGGGGCTGCAGACTTTCCTGCTGCCTTCAGACTCAAAAAGCACCCTTTCCAACTTGGCGCCACATCAGGCCCAAAAATGGCCATATGTCTGGAGACTGGTCCCACGCCCAAAGAGCCAGCAGGGAAAACTATGCCTTGTTCTAAAGCTCTTTGGGAACCGCTTGCGTAGCCCCACACACCTGGGGGCTGCAGGCTTTCCTGCTCTCTTCAGCCTCAAAAGCACCCTTTCCCACTTGGCGCCACGCCAGGCACAAAAATGGCCATATGTCTGGAGGTTGGTCCCACGCCCAAAGAGCCAGCAGGGAAAACTATGCCTTGTTCTAAAGCTCTTTCGGAACCGCTTGCGTAGCCCCACACACCTGGGGGCTGCAGGCTTTTCTGGCACCTTCAGCCTCAAAACCACCCTTTCCCACTTGGCCCCGCGCCAGGCACAAAAATGGCCATATGTCTGGAGACTGGTCCCACGCTCAAAGAGCCAGCAGGGAAAACTATGCCTTGTTCTAAAGCTCTTTGGGAACGGCTTGCGTAGCCCCACACACCTGGGGGCTGCAGGCTTTCCTGCTGCCTTCAGCCTCAAAACCACCCTTTCCCACTTGGCCCCGCGCCAGGCACAAAAATGGCCATATGTCTGGAGACTGGTCCCACGCCCAAAGAGCCAGCAGGGAAAAATATGCCTTGTTCTAAAGCTCTTTCGGAACCGCTTGCGTAGCCCCACACACCTGGGGGCTGCAGGCTTTTCTGGCACCTTCAGCCTCAAAACCACCCTTTCCCACATGGCGTCACGCCAGGCACAAAAATGGCCATATGTCTGGAGATTGGTCCCACGCCCAAAGAGCCAGCAGGGAAAACTATGCCTTGTTCTAAAGCTCTTTGGGAACCGCTTGCGTAGCCCCACAGACCTGGGGGCTGCAGGCTTTCCTGCTGCCTTCAGCCTCAAAAGCACCCTTTCCCACTTGGCCCCGCGCCAGGCCCAAAAATGGCCATATGTCTGGAGACTGGTCCCACGCCCAAAGAGCCAGCAGGGAAAACTATGCCTTGTTCTAAAGCTCTTTGGGAACCGCTTGCGTAGCCCCACACACCTGGGGGCTGCAGGCTTTCCTGCTGCCTTCAGCCTCAAAACCACCCTTTCCCACTTGGCGCCGCGCCAGGCCCAAAAATGGCCATATGTCTGGAGACTGGTCCCTTTCCCAAAGAGCCGGCAGGGAAAACTATGCCTTGTTCTAAAGCTCTTTGGGAACCGCTTGCGTGGCCCCACAGACCTGCGGGCTGCAGACTTTCCTGCTGCCTTCAGCCTCAAAACCACCCTTTCCCACTTGGCGCCGCGCCAGGCAGAAAAATGGCCATATGGCTGGAGACTGGTCCCTTTCCCAAAGAGCCATCAGGGAAAACTATGCCTTGTTCTAAAGCTCTTTGGGAACCGCTTGCGTAGCCCCAGAGACCTGGGGGCTGCAGGCTTTCCTGCTGCCTTCAGCCTCAAAACCACCCTTTCCCACTCGGCGCCGCACCAGGCCCAAAAATGGCCATATGTCTGGAGACTGGTCCCACGCCCAAAGAGCCAGCAGGGAAAACTATGCCTTGTTCTAAAGCTCTTTGGGAACGGCTTGCGTAGCCCCACAGACCTGGGGGCTGCAGGCTTTCCTGCTGCCTTCAGCCTCAAAACCACCCTTTCCCACTTGGCCCCGCGCCAGGCACAAAAATGGCCATATGTCTGGAAACTGGTCCCTTTCCCAAAGAGCCAGGAGGGAAAACTATGCCTTGTTCTAAAGCTCTTTGGGAACCGCTTGCGTAGCCCCACACACCTGGGGGCTGCAGGCTTTTCTGTCACCTTCAGCCTCAAAACCACCCTTTCCCACTTGGCCCCGCGCCAGGCCCAAAAATGGCCATATGTCTGGAGACTGGTCCCACGCCCAAAGAGCCAGCAGGGAAAACTATGCCTTGTTCTAAAGCTCTTTGGGAACCGCTTGCGTAGCCCCACACACCTGGGGGCTGCAGGCTTTCCTGCTGCCTTCAGCCTCAAAAGCACCCTTTCCCACTTGGCGCCACGCCAGGCCCAAAAATGGCCATATGTCTGGAGACTGGTCCCACGCCCAAAGAGCCAGCAGGAAAAACTATGCCTTGTTCTAAAGCTCTTTGGGAACCGCTTGCGTGGCCCACAAACCTGGGGGCTGCAGACTTTCCTGCTGCCTTCAGACTCAAAAAGCACCCTTTCCCACTTGGCGCCACGTCAGGCCCAAAAATGGCCATATGTCTGGAGACTGGTCCCACGCCCAAAGAGCCAGCAGGGAAAACTATGCCTTGTTCTAAAGCTCTTTGGGAACCGCTTGCGTAGCCCCACACACCTGCGGGCTGCAGGCTTTTCTGGCACCTTCAGCCTCTAAACCACCCTTTCCCACATGGCGTCACGCCAGGCACAAAAATGGCCATATGTCTGGAGGTTGGTCCCACGCCCAAAGAGCCAGCAGGGAAAACTATGCCTTGTTCTAAAGCTCTTTGGGAACCGCTTGCGTAGCCCCACAGACCTGGGGGCTGCAGGCTTTCCTGCTGCCTTCAGCCTCAAAAGCACCCTTTCCCACTTGGCGCCACGCCAGGCCCAAAAATGGCCATATGTCTGGAGACTGGTCCCACGCCCAAAGAGCCAGCAGGAAAAACTATGCCTTGTTCTAAAGCTCTTTGGGAACCGCTTGCGTAGCCCCACACACCTGGGGGCTGCAGGCTTTCCTGCTGCCTTCAGCCTCAAAAGCACCCTTTCCCACTTGGCCCCATGCCAGGCCCAAAAATGGCCATATGTCTGGAGATTGGTCCCACGCCCAAAGAGCCAGCAGGGAAAACTATGCCTTGTTCTAAAGCTCTTTGGGAACCGCTTGCGTAGCCCCACACACATGGGGGCTGCAGGCTTTCCTGCTGCCTTCAGCCTCAAAACCACCCTATCCCACTTGGCGCCGCGCCAGGCCCAAAAATGGCCATATGTCTGGAGACTGGTCCCACGCCCAAAGAGCCAGCAGGGAAAACTATGCCTTGTTCTAAAGCTCTTTGGGAACCGCTTGCGTAGCCCCACACACCTGGGGGCTGCAGGCTTTCCTGCTGCCTTCAGCCTCAAAAGCACCCTTTCCCACTTGGCCCCGCGCCAGACACAAAAATGGCCATATGTCTGGAGACTGGTCCCTTTCCCAAAGAGCCAGGAGGGAAAACTATGCCTTGTTCTAAAGCTCTTTTGGAACCGCTTGCGTAGCCCCACACACCTGGCGGCTGCAGGCTTTTCTGGCACCTTCAGCCTCAAAACCACCCTTTCCCACATGGCGTCACGCCAGGCACAAAAATGGCTATATGTCTAGAGACTGGTCCCTTTCCCAAAGAGCCAGCAGGGAAAACTATGCCTTGTACTAAAGCCCTTTGGGAACCGCTTGCGTAACCCCACACACCTGGGGGCTGCAGGCTTTCCTGCTGCCTTCAGCCTCAAAAGCACGCTTTCCCACCTGGCCCCGTGCCAGGCACAAAAATGGCCATATGTCTGGAGGTTGGTCCCACGCCCAAAGAGCCAGCAGGGAAAACTATGCCTTGTTCTAAAGCTCTTTGGGAACCGCTTGCGTAGCCCCACACACCTGCGGGCTGCAGGCTTTCCTGCTGCCTTCAGCCTCAAAAGCACTCTTTCCCACTTGGCCCCATGCCAGGCCCAAAAATGGCCATATGTCTGGAGACTGGTCCCACGCCCAAAGAGCCAGCAGGGAAAACTATGCCTTGTTCTAAAGCTCTTTCGGAACCGCTTGCGTAGCCCCACACACCTGGGGGCTGCAGGCTTTCCTGCTGCCTTCAGCCTCAAAACCACCCTTTCCCACTTGGCCCCGCGCCAGGCACAAAAATGGCCATATGTCTGGAGACTGGTCCCTTTCCCAAAGAGCCAGGAGGGAAAACTATGCCTTGTTCTAAAGCTCTTTGGGAACCGCTTGCGTAGCCCCACACACCTGGGGGCTGCAGGCTTTCCTGCTCTCTTCAGCCTCAAAAGCACCCTTTCCCACATGGCGTCACGCCAGGCACAAAAATGGCCATATGTCTGGAGATTGGTCCCACGCCCAAAGAGCCAGCAGGGAAAACTATGCCTTGTTCTAAAGCTCTTTGGGAACCGCTTGCGTAGCCCCACACACCTGGGGGCTGCAGGCTTTCCTGCTGCCTTCAGCCTCAAAAGCACCCTTTCCCACTTGGCGCCACGCCAGGCCCAAAAATGGCCATATGTCTGGAGACTGGTCCCACGCCCAAAGAGCCAGCAGGAAAAACTATGCCTTGTTCTAAAGCTCTTTGGGAACCGCTTGCGTAGCCCCACACACCTGGGGGCTGCAGGCTTTCCTGCTGCCTTCAGCCTCAAAAGCACCCTTTCCCACTTGGCCCCATGCCAGGCCCAAAAATGGCCATATGTCTGGAGATTGGTCCCACGCCCAAAGAGCCAGCAGGGAAAACTATGCCTTGTTCTAAAGCTCTTTGGGAACCGCTTGCGTAGCCCCACACACCTGGGGGCTGCAGGCTTTCCTGCTGCCTTCAGCCTCAAAACCACCCTATCCCACTTGGCGCCACGCCAGGCCCAAAAATGGCCATATGTCTAGAGACTGGTCCCACGCCCAAAGAGCCAGCAGGGAAAACTATGCCTTGTTCTAAAGCTCTTTGGGAACCGCTTGCGTAGCCCCACACACCTGGGGGCTGCAGGCTTTCCTGCTGCCTTCAGCCTCAAAAGCACCCTTTCCCACTTGGCGCCACGCCAGGCCCAAAAATGGCCATATGTCTGGAGACTGGTCCCACGCCCAAAGAGCCAGCAGGGAAAACTATGCCTTGTTCTAAAGCTCTTTGGGAACCGCTTGCGTAGCCCCACACACCTGGGGGCTGCAGGCTTTCCTGCTGCCTTCAGCCTCAAAACCACCCTTTCCCACTTGGCCCCGCGCCAGACACAAAAATGGCCATATGTCTGGAGACTGGTCCCTTTCCCAAAGAGCCAGGAGGGAAAACTATGCCTTGTTCTAAAGCTCTTTGGGAACCGCTTGCGTAGCCCCACACACCTGGCGGCTGCAGGCTTTCCTGCTGCCTTCAGCCTCAAAACCACCCTTTCCCACTTGGCCCCGCAGCAGGCACAAAAATGGCCATATGGCTGCAGATTGGTCCCTTTCCCAAAGAGCCAGCAGGGAAAATTATGCCTTGTTCTAAAGCTCTTTGGGAACCGCTTGCGTGGCCCCACACACCTGGGGGCTGCAGGCTTTCCTGCTCTCTTCAGCCTCAAAAGCACGCTTTCCCACTTGGCGCCACGCCAGGCCCAAAAATGGCCATATGTCTGGAGATTGGTCCCACGCCCAAAGAGCCAGCAGGGAAAACTATGCCTTGTTCTAAAGCTCTTTGGGAACCGCTTGCGTAGCCCCACAGACCTGGGGGCTGCAGGCTTTCCTGCTGCCTTCAGCCTCAAAACCACCCTTTCCCACATGGCGCCGCGCCAGGCCCAAAAATGGCCATATGTCTGGAGACTGGTCCCACGCCCAAAGAGCCAGCAGGGAAAACTATGCCTTGTTCTAAAGCTCTTTGGGAACCGCTTGCGTAGCCCCACACACCTGGGGGCTGCAGGCTTTCCTGCTGCCTTCAGCCTCAAAACCACCCTTTCCCACTTGGCCCCGCAGCAGGCACAAAAATGGCCATATGGCTGCAGATTGGTCCCTTTCCCAAAGAGCCAGCAGGGAAAATTATGCCTTGTTCTAAAGCTCTTTGGGAACCGCTTGCGTGGCCCCACACACCTGGGGGCTGCAGGCTTTCCTGCTCTCTTCAGCCTCAAAAGCACGCTTTCCCACTTGGCCCTGCGCCTGGCACAAAAATGGCCATATGTCTGGAGATTGGTCCCACGCCCAAAGAGCCAGCAGGGAAAACTATGCCTTGTTCTAAAGCTCTTTGGGAACCGCTTGCGTAGCCCCACACACCTGGGGGCTGCAGGCTTTCCTGCTGCCTTCAGCCTCAAAACCACCCTTTCCCACTTGGCCCCGCGCCAGGCACGAAAATGGCCATATGTCTGGAGACTGGTCCCACGCCCAAAGAGCCAGCAGGGAAAACTATGCCTTGTTCTAAAGCTCTTTCGGAACCGCTTGCGTAGCCCCACACACCTGGGGGCTGCAGGCTTTCCTGCTGCCTTCAGCCTCAAAACCACCCTTTCCCACTTTGCGCCGCACCAGGCCCAAAAATGGCCATATGTCTGGAGACTGGTCCCACGCCCAAGAGCCAGCAGGGAAAACTATGCCTTGTTCTAAAGCTCTTTGGGAACGGCTTGCGTAGCCCCACACACCTGGGGGCTGCAGGCTTTCCTGCTGCCTTCAGCCTCAAAACCACCCTTTCCCACTTGGCCCCGCGCCAGGCACAAAAATGGCCATATGTCTGGAGACTGGTCCCACGCCCAAAGAGCCAGCAGGGAAAACTATGCCTTGTTCTAAAGCTCTTTCGGAACCGCTTGCGTAGCCCCACACACCTGGGGGCTGCAGGCTTTTCTGGCACCTTCAGCCTCAAAACCACCCTTTCCCACATGGCGTCACGCCAGGCACAAAAATGGCCATATGTCTGGAGATTGGTCCCACGCCCAAAGAGCCAGCAGGGAAAACTATGCCTTGTTCTAAAGCTCTTTGGGAACGGCTTGCGTAGCCCCACACACCTGGGGGCTGCAGGCTTTCCTGCTCTCTTCAGCCTCAAAAGCACCCTTTCCCACTTGGCCCCGTGCCAGGCCCAAAAATGGCCATATGTCTGGAGACTGGTCCCACGCCCAAAGAGCCAGCAGGGAAAACTATGCCTTGTTCTAAAGCTCTTTTGGAACTGCTTGCGTAGCCCCACACACCTGGGTGCAGGAGGCTTTCCTGCTGCCTTCAGCCTCAAAACCACCCTTTCCCACATGGCGTCACGCCAGGCACAAAAATGGCCATATGTCTGGAGATTGGTCCCACGCCCAAAGAGCCAGCAGGGAAAACTATGCCTTGTTCTAAAGCTCTTTGGGAACCGCTTGCGTAGCCCCACACACCTGGGGGCTGCAGGCTTTCCTGCTGCCTTCAGCCTCAAAAGCACCCTTTCCCACTTGGCCCCGCGCCAGGCCCAAAAATGGCCATATGTCTGGAGACTGGTCCCACGCCCAAAGAGCCAGCAGGGAAAACTATGCCTTGTTCTAAAGCTCTTTGGGAACCGCTTGCGTAGCCCCACACACCTGGGGGCTGCAGGCTTTCCTGCTGCCTTCAGCCTCAAAACCACCCTTTCCCACTTGGCGCCGCGCCAGGCCCAAAAATGGCCATATGTCTGGAGACTGGTCCCTTTCCCAAAGAGCCGGCAGGGAAAACTATGCCTTGTTCTAAAGCTCTTTGGGAACCGCTTGCGTGGCCCCACAGACCTGCGGGCTGCAGACTTTCCTGCTGCCTTCAGCCTCAAAACCACCCTTTCCCACTTGGCGCCGCGCCAGGCAGAAAAATGGCCATATGGCTGGAGACTGGTCCCTTTCCCAAAGAGCCATCAGGGAAAACTATGCCTTGTTCTAAAGCTCTTTGGGAACCGCTTGCGTAGCCCCAGAGACCTGGGGGCTGCAGGCTTTCCTGCTGCCTTCAGCCTCAAAACCACCCTTTCCCACTCGGCGCCGCACCAGGCCCAAAAATGGCCATATGTCTGGAGACTGGTCCCACGCCCAAAGAGCCAGCAGGGAAAACTATGCCTTGTTCTAAAGCTCTTTGGGAACGGCTTGCGTAGCCCCACACACCTGGGGGCTGCAGGCTTTCCTGCTGCCTTCAGCCTCAAAACCACCCTTTCCCACTTGGCCCCGCGCCAGGCACAAAAATGGCCATATGTCTGGAAACTGGTCCCTTTCCCAAAGAGCCAGGAGGGAAAACTATGCCTTGTTCTAAAGCTCTTTGGGAACCGCTTGCGTAGCCCCACACACCTGGGGGCTGCAGGCTTTTCTGGCACCTTCAGCCTCAAAACCACCCTTTCCCACATGGCGTCACGCCAGGCACAAAAATGGCCATATGTCTGGAGATTGGTCCCACGCCCAAAGAGCCAGCAGGGAAAACTATGCCTTGTTCTAAAGCTCTTTGGGAACCGCTTGCGTAGCCCCACACACCTGGGGGCTGCAGGCTTTCCTGCTGCCTTCAGCCTCAAAAGCACCCTTTCCCACTTGGCGCCACGCCAGGCCCAAAAATGGCCATATGTCTGGAGACTGGTCCCACGCCCAAAGAGCCAGCAGGAAAAACTATGCCTTGTTCTAAAGCTCTTTGGGAACCGCTTGCGTGGCCCACAAACCTGGGGGCTGCAGACTTTCCTGCTGCCTTCAGACTCAAAAAGCACCCTTTCCCACTTGGCGCCACGTCAGGCCCAAAAATGGCCATATGTCTGGAGACTGGTCCCACGCCCAAAGAGCCAGCAGGGAAAACTATGCCTTGTTCTAAAGCTCTTTGGGAACCGCTTGCGTAGCCCCACACACCTGGGGGCTGCAGGCTTTTCTGGCACCTTCAGCCTCAAAACCACCCTTTCCCACATGGCGTCACGCCAGGCACAAAAATGGCCATATGTCTGGAGGTTGGTCCCACGCCCAAAGAGCCAGCAGGGAAAACTATGCCTTGTTCTAAAGCTCTTTGGGAACCGCTTGCGTAGCCCCACACACCTGGGGGCTGCAGGCTTTCCTGCTGCCTTCAGCCTCAAAAGCACCCTTTCCCACTTGGCGCCACGCCAGGCCCAAAAATGGCCATATGTCTGGAGACTGGTCCCACGCCCAAAGAGCCAGCAGGAAAAACTATGCCTTGTTCTAAAGCTCTTTGGGAACCGCTTGCGTAGCCCCACACACCTGGGGGCTGCAGGCTTTCCTGCTGCCTTCAGCCTCAAAAGCACCCTTTCCCACTTGGCCCCATGCCAGGCACAAAAATGGCCATATGTCTGGAGATTGGTCCCACGCCCAAAGAGCCAGCAGGGAAAACTATGCCTTGTTCTAAAGCTCTTTGGGAACCGCTTGCGTAGCCCCACACACATGGGGGCTGCAGGCTTTCCTGCTGCCTTCAGCCTCAAAACCACCCTATCCCACTTGGCGCCGCGCCAGGCCCAAAAATGGCCATATGTCTGGAGACTGGTCCCACGCCCAAAGAGCCAGCAGGGAAAACTATGCCTTGTTCTAAAGCTCTTTGGGAACCGCTTGCGTAGCCCCACACACCTGGGGGCTGCAGGCTTTCCTGCTGCCTTCAGCCTCAAAAGCACCCTTTCCCACTTGGCCCCGCGCCAGACACAAAAATGGCCATATGTCTGGAGACTGGTCCCTTTCCCAAAGAGCCAGGAGGGAAAACTATGCCTTGTTCTAAAGCTCTTTTGGAACCGCTTGCGTAGCCCCACACACCTGGGGGCTGCAGGCTTTTCTGGCACCTTCAGCCTCAAAACCACCCTTTCCCACATGGCGTCACGCCAGGCACAAAAATGGCTATATGTCTAGAGACTGGTCCCTTTCCCAAAGAGCCAGCAGGGAAAACTATGCCTTGTACTAAAGCCCTTTGGGAACCGCTTGCGTAACCCCACACACCTGGGGGCTGCAGGCTTTCCTGCTGCCTTCAGCCTCAAAAGCACGCTTTCCCACCTGGCCCCGTGCCAGGCACAAAAATGGCCATATGTCTGGAGGTTGGTCCCACGCCCAAAGAGCCAGCAGGGAAAACTATGCCTTGTTCTAAAGCTCTTTGGGAACCGCTTGCGTAGCCCCACACACCTGGGGGCTGCAGGCTTTCCTGCTGCCTTCAGCCTCAAAAGCACTCTTTCCCACTTGGCCCCATGCCAGGCCCAAAAATGGCCATATGTCTGGAGACTGGTCCCACGCCCAAAGAGCCAGCAGGGAAAATTATGCCTTGTTCTAAAGCTCTTTCGGAACCGCTTGCGTAGCCCCACACACCTGGGGGCTGCAGGCTTTCCTGCTGCCTTCAGCCTCAAAACCACCCTTTCCCACTTGGCCCCGCGCCAGGCACAAAAATGGCCATATGTCTGGAGACTGGTCCCTTTCCCAAAGAGCCAGGAGGGAAAACTATGCCTTGTTCTAAAGCTCTTTGGGAACCGCTTGCGTAGCCCCACACACCTGGGGGCTGCAGGCTTTCCTGCTCTCTTCAGCCTCAAAAGCACCCTTTCCCACATGGCGTCACGCCAGGCACAAAAATGGCCATATGTCTGGAGATTGGTCCCACGCCCAAAGAGCCAGCAGGGAAAACTATGCCTTGTTCTAAAGCTCTTTGGGAACCGCTTGCGTAGCCCCACACACCTGGGGGCTGCAGGCTTTCCTGCTGCCTTCAGCCTCAAAAGCACCCTTTCCCACTTGGCGCCACGCCAGGCCCAAAAATGGCCATATGTCTGGAGACTGGTCCCACGCCCAAAGAGCCAGCAGGAAAAACTATGCCTTGTTCTAAAGCTCTTTGGGAACCGCTTGCGTAGCCCCACACACCTGGGGGCTGCAGGCTTTCCTGCTGCCTTCAGCCTCAAAAGCACCCTTTCCCACTTGGCCCCATGCCAGGCCCAAAAATGGCCATATGTCTGGAGATTGGTCCCACGCCCAAAGAGCCAGCAGGGAAAACTATGCCTTGTTCTAAAGCTCTTTGGGAACCGCTTGCGTAGCCCCACACACCTGGGGGCTGCAGGCTTTCCTGCTGCCTTCAGCCTCAAAACCACCCTATCCCACTTGGCGCCACGCCAGGCCCAAAAATGGCCATATGTCTAGAGACTGGTCCCACGCCCAAAGAGCCAGCAGGGAAAACTATGCCTTGTTCTAAAGCTCTTTGGGAACCGCTTGCGTAGCCCCACACACCTGGGGGCTGCAGGCTTTCCTGCTGCCTTCAGCCTCAAAAGCACCCTTTCCCACTTGGCCCCGCGCCAGACACAAAAATGGCCATATGTCTGGAGACTGGTCCCTTTCCCAAAGAGCCAGGAGGGAAAACTATGCCTTGTTCTAAAGCTCTTTTGGAACCGCTTGCGTAGCCCCACACACCTGGGGGCTGCAGGCTTTTCTGGCACCTTCAGCCTCAAAACCACCCTTTCCCACATGGCGTCACGCCAGGCACAAAAATGGCTATATGTCTAGAGACTGGTCCCTTTCCCAAAGAGCCAGCAGGGAAAACTATGCCTTGTACTAAAGCCCTTTGGGAACCGCTTGCGTAACCCCACACACCTGGGGGCTGCAGGCTTTCCTGCTGCCTTCAGCCTCAAAAGCACGCTTTCCCACCTGGCCCCGTGCCAGGCACAAAAATGGCCATATGTCTGGAGGTTGGTCCCACGCCCAAAGAGCCAGCAGGGAAAACTATGCCTTGTTCTAAAGCTCTTTGGGAACCGCTTGCGTAGCCCCACACACCTGCGGGCTGCAGGCTTTCCTGCTGCCTTCAGCCTCAAAAGCACCATTTCCCACTTGGCCCCATGCCAGGCCCAAAAATGGCCATATGTCTGGAGACTGGTCCCACGCCCAAAGAGCCAGCAGGGAAAATTATGCCTTGTTCTAAAGCTCTTTCGGAACCGCTTGCGTAGCCCCACACACCTGGGGGCTGCAGGCTTTCCTGCTGCCTTCAGCCTCAAAACCACCCTTTCCCACTTGGCCCCGCGCCAGGCACAAAAATGGCCATATGTCTGGAGACTGGTCCCTTTCCCAAAGAGCCAGGAGGGAAAACTATGCCTTGTTCTAAAGCTCTTTGGGAACCGCTTGCGTAGCCCCACACACCTGGGGGCTGCAGGCTTTCCTGCTCTCTTCAGACTCAAAAGCACCCTTTCCCACATGGCGTCACGCCAGGCACAAAAATGGCCATATGTCTGGAGATTGGTCCCACGCCCAAAGAGCCAGCAGGGAAAACTATGCCTTGTTCTAAAGCTCTTTGGGAACCGCTTGCGTAGCCCCACACACCTGGGGGCTGCAGGCTTTCCTGCTGCCTTCAGCCTCAAAAGCACCCTTTCCCACTTGGCGCCACGCCAGGCCCAAAAATGGCCATATGTCTGGAGACTGGTCCCACGCCCAAAGAGCCAGCAGGAAAAACTATGCCTTGTTCTAAAGCTCTTTGGGAACCGCTTGCGTAGCCCCACACACCTGGGGGCTGCAGGCTTTCCTGCTGCCTTCAGCCTCAAAAGCACCCTTTCCCACTTGGCCCCATGCCAGGCCCAAAAATGGCCATATGTCTGGAGATTGGTCCCACGCCCAAAGAGCCAGCAGGGAAAACTATGCCTTGTTCTAAAGCTCTTTGGGAACCGCTTGCGTAGCCCCACACACCTGGGGGCTGCAGGCTTTCCTGCTGCCTTCAGCCTCAAAACCACCCTATCCCACTTGGCGCCACGCCAGGCCCAAAAATGGCCATATGTCTAGAGACTGGTCCCACGCCCAAAGAGCCAGCAGGGAAAACTATGCCTTGTTCTAAAGCTCTTTGGGAACCGCTTGCGTAGCCCCACACACCTGGGGGCTGCAGGCTTTCCTGCTGCCTTCAGCCTCAAAAGCACCCTTTCCCACTTGGCGCCACGCCAGGCCCAAAAATGGCCATATGTCTGGAGACTGGTCCCACGCCCAAAGAGCCAGCAGGGAAAACTATGCCTTGTTCTAAAGCTCTTTGGGAACCGCTTGCGTAGCCCCACACACCTGGGGGCTGCAGGCTTTCCTGCTGCCTTCAGCCTCAAAACCACCCTTTCCCACTTGGCCCCGCGCCAGACACAAAAATGGCCATATGTCTGGAGACTGGTCCCTTTCCCAAAGAGCCAGGAGGGAAAACTATGCCTTGTTCTAAAGCTCTTTGGGAACCGCTTGCGTAGCCCCACACACCTGGCGGCTGCAGGCTTTCCTGCTGCCTTCAGCCTCAAAACCACCCTTTCCCACTTGGCCCCGCAGCAGGCACAAAAATGGCCATATGGCTGCAGATTGGTCCCTTTCCCAAAGAGCCAGCAGGGAAAATTATGCCTTGTTCTAAAGCTCTTTGGGAACCGCTTGCGTGGCCCCACACACCTGGGGGCTGCAGGCTTTCCTGCTCTCTTCAGCCTCAAAAGCACGCTTTCCCACTTGGCGCCACGCCAGGCCCAAAAATGGCCATATGTCTGGAGATTGGTCCCACGCCCAAAGAGCCAGCAGGGAAAACTATGCCTTGTTCTAAAGCTCTTTGGGAACCGCTTGCGTAGCCCCACAGACCTGGGGGCTGCAGGCTTTCCTGCTGCCTTCAGCCTCAAAACCACCCTTTCCCACATGGCGCCGCGCCAGGCCCAAAAATGGCCATATGTCTGGAGACTGGTCCCACGCCCAAAGAGCCAGCAGGGAAAACTATGCCTTGTTCTAAAGCTCTTTGGGAACCGCTTGCGTAGCCCCACACACCTGGGGGCTGCAGGCTTTCCTGCTGCCTTCAGCCTCAAAACCACCCTTTCCCACTTGGCCCCGCAGCAGGCACAAAAATGGCCATATGGCTGCAGATTGGTCCCTTTCCCAAAGAGCCAGCAGGGAAAATTATGCCTTGTTCTAAAGCTCTTTGGGAACCGCTTGCGTGGCCCCACACACCTGGGGGCTGCAGGCTTTCCTGCTCTCTTCAGCCTCAAAAGCACGCTTTCCCACTTGGCCCTGCGCCTGGCACAAAAATGGCCATATGTCTGGAGATTGGTCCCACGCCCAAAGAGCCAGCAGGGAAAACTATGCCTTGTTCTAAAGCTCTTTGGGAACCGCTTGCGTAGCCCCACACACCTGGGGGCTGCAGGCTTTCCTGCTGCCTTCAGCCTCAAAACCACCCTTTCCCACTTGGCGCCGCGCCAGGCACAAAAATGGCCATATGTCTGGAGACTGGTCCCACGACCAAAGAGCCAGCAGGGAAAACTATGCCTTGTTCTAAAGCTCTTTGGGAACCGCTTGCGTAGCCCCACACACCTGGGGGCTGCAGGCTTTCCTGCTGCCTTCAGCCTCAAAAGCACCCTTTTCCACATGGCGTCATGCCATGCCCAAAAATGGCCATATGTCTGGAGATTGGTCCCACGCCCAAAGAGCCAGCAGGGAAAACTATGCCTTGTTCTAAAGCTCTTTGGGAACCGCTTGCGTAGCCCCACACACCTGGGGGCTGCAGGCTTTCCTGCTCTCTTCAGCCTCAAAAGCACCCTTTCCCACTTGGCCCCGCAGCAGGCACAAAAATGGCAATATGGCTGCAGATTGGTCCCTTTCCCAAAGAGCCAGCAGGGAAAATTATGCCTTGTTCTAAAGCTCTTTGGGAACCGCTTGCGTAGCCCCACACACCTGGGGGCTGCAGGCTTTCCTGCTGCCTTAAGCCTCAAAACCACCCTTTCCCACTTGGCCCCGCGACAGGCACAAAAATGGCCATATGTCTGGAGATTGGTCCCTTTCCCAAAGAGCCAGCAGGGAAAACTATGCCTTGTTCTAAAGCTCTTTGGGAACCGCTTGCGTAGCCCCACAGACCTGGGGGCTGCAGGCTTTCCTGCTGCCTTCAGCCTCAAAACCACCCTTTCCCACATGGCGCCGCGCCATGCCCAAAAATGGCCATATGTCTGGAGACTGGTCCCACGCCCAAAGAGCCAGCAGGGAAAACTATGCCTTGTTCTAAAGCTCTTTGGGAACCGCTTGCGTAGCCCCACACACCTGGGGGCTGCAGGCTTTCCTGCTGCCTTCAGCCTCAAAACCACCCTTTTCCACATGGTGTCACGCCAGGCAAAAAAATGGCCATATGTCTGGAGGTTGGTCCCACGCCCAAAGAGCCAGCAGGGAAAACTATGCCTTGTTCTAAAGCTCTTTGGGAACCGCTTGCGTAGCCCCACACACCTGGGGGCTGCAGGCTTTCCTGCTCTCTTCAGCCTCAAAACCACCCTTTCCCACTTGGCGCCGCGCTAGGCCCAAAAATGGCCATATGTCTGGAGATTGGTCCCACGCCCAAAGAGCCAGCAGGGAAAACTATGCCTTGTTCTAAAGCTCTTTGGGAACCGCTTGCGTAGCCCCACAGACCTGGGGGCTGCAGGCTTTCCTGCTCTCTTCAGCCTCAAAACCACCCTTTCCCACTTGGCGCCGCGCCAGGCCCAAAAATGGCCGTATGTCTGGAGACTGGTCCCACGCCCAAAGAGCCAGCAGGGAAAACTATGCCTTGTTCTAAAGCTCTTTGGGAACCGCTTGCGTAGCCCCACAGACCTGGGGGCTGCAGGCTTTCCTGCTGCCTTCAGCCTCAAAACCACCCTTTCCCACTTGGCCCCGCAGCAGGCACAAAAATGGGCATATGGCTGCAGATTGGTCCCTTTCCCAAAGAGCCAGCAGGGAAAATTATGCCTTATTCTAAAGCTCTTTGGGAACCGCTTGCGTGGCCCCACACACCTGGGGGCTGCAGGCTTTCCTGCTCTCTTCAGCCTCAAAAGCACCCTTTCCCACTTGGCGCCACGCCAGGCCCAAAAATGGCCATATGTCTGGAGATTCGTTCCACGCCCAAAGAGCCAGCAGGGAAAACTATGCCTTGTTCTAAAGCTCTTTGGGAACCGCTTGCGTAGCCCCACACACCTGGGGGCTGCAGGCTTTCCTGCTGCCTTCAGCCTCAAAACCACCCTTTCCAACTTGGCGCCGCGCCATGCCCAAAAATGGCCATATGTCTGGAGACTGGTCCCACGCCCAAAGAGCCAGCAGGGAAAACTATGCCTTGTTCTAAAGCTCTTTGGGAACCGCTTGCGTAGCCCCACACACCTGGGGGCTGCAGGCTTTCCTGCTGCCTTCAGCCTCAAAACCACCCTTTCCCACATGGCGCCGCGCCAGACACAAAAATGGGTATATGGCTGGAGACTGGTCCCACGCCCAAAGAGCCAGCAGGGAAAACTATGCCTTGTTCTAAAGCTCTTTGGGAACCGCTTGCGTAGCCCCACACACCTGGGGGCTGCAGGCTTTCCTGCTCTCTTCAGCCTCAAAAGCACGCTTTCCCACTTGGCGCTGCGCCAGGCCCAAAAATGGCCATATATCTGGAGACTGGTCCCACGACCAAAGAGCCAGCAGGGAAAACTATGCCTTGTTCTAAAGCTCTTTGGGAACCGCTTGCGTAGCCCCACAGACCTTGGGGCTGCAGGCTTTCCTGCTGCCTTCAGCCTCAAAACCACCCTTTCCCACTTGGCGCCGCGCCATGCCCAAAAATGGCCATATGTCTGGAGACTGGTCCCACGCCCACAGAGCCAGCAGGGAAAACTATGCCTTGTACTAAAGCTCTTTGGGAACCGCTTGCGTAGCCCCACACACCTGGGGGCTGCAGGCTTTCCTGCTGCCTTCAGCCTCAAAACCACCCTTTTCCACATGGCGTCACGCCATGCCCAAAAATGGCCATATATCTGGAGACTGCTCCCACGCCCAAAGAGCCAGCAGGGAAAACTATGCCTTGTTCTAAAGCTCTTTGGGAACCGCTTGCGTAGCCCTACACACCTGGGGGCTGCAGGCTTTCCTGCTGCCTTCAGCCTCAAAACCACCCTTTCCAACTTGGCCCCGCAGCAGGCTCAAAAATGGCCACATGGCTGCAGATTGGTCCCTTTCCCAAAGAGCCAGCAGGGAAAATTATGCCTTGTTCTAAAGCTCTTTGGGATCCGCTTGCGTGGCCCCACACACGTGGGGGCTGCAGGCTTTCCTGCTGCCTTCAGCCTCAAAAGCACGCTTTCCCACTTGGCGCCACGCCAGGACCAAAAATGGCCATATGTCTGGAGGTTGGTCCCACGACCAAAGAGCCAGCAGGGAAAACTATGCCTTGTTCTAAAGCTCTTTGGGAACCGCTTGCGTAGCCCCACACACCTGGGGGCTGCAGGCTTTCCTGCTGCCTTCAGCCTCAAAACCACCCTTTCCCACTTGGCCCCGCAGCAGTCACAAAAATGGCCATATGGCTGCAGATTGGTCCCTTTCCCAAAGAGCCAGCAGGGAAAATTATGCCTTGTTCTAAAGCTCTTTGGGAACCGCTTGCGTGGCCCCACACACCTGGGGGCTGCAGGCTTTCCTGCTCTCTTCAGCCTCAAAAGCACCCTTTCCCACTTGGCCCTGCGCCTGGCACAAAAATGGCCATATGTCTGGAGATTGGTCCCACGCCCAAAGAGCCAGCAGGGAAAACTATGCCTTGTTCTAAAGCCCTTTGGGAACCGCTTGCGTAGCCCCACACACCTGGGGGCTGCAGGCTTTCCTGCTGCCTTCAGCCTCAAAACCACCCTTTCCCACTTGGCGCCGCGCCAGGCACAAAAATGGCCATATGTCTGGAGACTGGTCCCACGCCCAAAGAGCCAGCAGGGAAAACTATGCCTTGTTCTAAAGCTCTTTGGGAACCGCTTGCGTAGCCCCACACACCTGGGGGCTGCAGGCTTTCCTGCTGCCTTCAGCCTCAAAAGCACCCTTTTCCACATGGCGTCATGCCATGCCCAAAAATGGCCATATGTCTGGAGATTGGTCCCACGCCCAAAGAGCCAGCAGGGAAAACTATGCCTTGTTCTAAAGCTCTTTGGGAACCGCTTGCGTAGCCCCACAGACCTGGGGGCTGCAGGCTTTCCTGCTCTCTTCAGCCTCAAAAGCACCCTTTCCCACTTGGCCCCGCAGCAGGCACAAAAATGGCAATATGTCTGGAGACTGGTCCCACGCCCAAAGAGCCAGCAGGGAAAATTATGCCTTGTTCTAAAGCTCTTTGGGAACCGCTTGCGTGGCCCCACACACCTGGGGGCTGCAGGCTTTCCTGCTGTCTTCAGCCTCAAAAGCACCCTTTCCCACTTGGCGCCACGCCAGGCCCAAAAATGGCCATATGTCTGGAGATTCGTTCCACGCCCAAAGAGCCAGCAGGGAAAACTATGCCTTGTTCTAAAGCTCTTTGGGAACCGCTTGCGTAGCCCCACACACCTGGGGGCTGCAGGCTTTCCTGCTGCCTTCAGCCTCAAAACCACCCTTTCCAACTTGGCGCCGCGCCATGCCCAAAAATGGCCATATGTCTGGAGACTGGTCCCACGCCCAAAGAGCCAGCAGGGAAAACTATGCCTTGTTCTAAAGCTCTTTGGGAACCGCTTGCGTAGCCCCACACACCTGGGGGCTGCAGGCTTTCCTGCTGCCTTCAGCCTCAAAACCACCCTTTCCCACATGGCGCCGCGCCAGACACAAAAATGGGTATATGGCTGGAGACTGGTCCCACGCCCAAAGAGCCAGCAGGGAAAACTATGCCTTGTTCTAAAGCTCTTTGGGAACCGCTTGCGTAGCCCCACAGACCTGGGGGCTGCAGGCTTTCCTGCTCTCTTCAGCCTCAAAAGCACGCTTTCCCACTTGGCGCTGCGCCAGGCCCAAAAATGGCCATATATCTGGAGACTGGTCCCACGACCAAAGAGCCAGCAGGGAAAACTATGCCTTGTTCTAAAGCTCTTTGGGAACCGCTTGCGTAGCCCCACAGACCTTGGGGCTGCAGGCTTTCCTGCTGCCTTCAGCCTCAAAACCACCCTTTCCCACTTGGCGCCGCGCCATGCCCAAAAATGGCCATATGTCTGGAGACTGGTCCCACGCCCAAAGAGCCAGCAGGGAAAACTATGCCTTGTACTAAAGCTCTTTGGGAACCGCTTGCGTAGCCCCACACACCTGGGGGCTGCAGGCTTTCCTGCTGCCTTCAGCCTCAAAACCACCCTTTTCCACATGGCGTCACGCCATGCCCAAAAATGGCCATATATCTGGAGACTGGTCCCACGACCAAAGAGCCAGCAGGGAAAACTATGCCTTGTTCTAAAGCTCTTTGGGAACCGCTTGCGTAGCCCTACACACCTGGGGGCTGCAGGCTTTCCTGCTGCCTTCAGCCTCAAAACCACCCTTTCCAACTTGGCCCCGCAGCAGGCTCAAAAATGGCCACATGGCTGCAGATTGGTCCCTTTCCCAAAGAGCCAGCAGGGAAAATTATGCCTTGTTCTAAAGCTCTTTGGGATCCGCTTGCGTGGCCCCACACACGTGGGGGCTGCAGGCTTTTCTGGCACCTTCAGCCTCAAAAGCACGCTTTCCCACTTGGCGCCACGCCAGGACCAAAAATGGCCATATGTCTGGAGGTTGGTCCCACGCCCAAAGAGCCAGCAGGGAAAACTATGCCTTGTTCTAAAGCTCTTTGGGAACCGCTTGCGTAGCCCCACACACCTGGGGGCTGCAGGCTTTCCTGCTCTCTTCAGCCTCAAAAGAACGCTTTCCCACTTGGCGCCGCGCCAGGCACAAAAATGGGTATATGGCTGGAGACTGGTCCCACGCCCAAAGAGCCAGCAGGGAAAACTATGCCTTGTTCTAAAGCTCTTTGGGAACCGCTTGCGTAGCCCCACAGACCTGGGGGCTGCAGGCTTTCCTGCTGCCTTCAGCCTCAAAACCACCCTTTCCCATATGGCGCCGCGCCATGCCCAAAAATGGCCATATGTCTGGAGACTGGTCCCACGCCCAAAGAGCCAGCAGGGAAAACTATGCCTTGTTCTAAAGCTCTTTGGGAACGGCTTGCGTAGCCCCACACACCTGGGGGCTGCAGGCTTTCCTGCTGCCTTCAGCCTCAAAACCACCCTTTTCCACATGGCGTCACGCCATGCCCAAAAATGGCCATATATCTGGAGACTGGTCCCACGACCAAAGAGCCAGCAGGGAAAACTATGCCTTGTTCTAAAGCACTTTGGGAACCGCTTGCGTAGCCCCACACACCTGGGGGCTGCAGGCTTTCCTGCTGCCTTCAGCCTCAAAACCACCCTTTCCCACTTGGCCCCGCAGCAGGCTCAAAAATGGCCACATGGCTGCAGATTGGTCCCTTTCCCAAAGAGCCAGCAGGGAAAATTATGCCTTGTTCTAAAGCTCTTTGGGAACCGCTTGCGTGGCCCCACACACCTGGGGGCTGCAGGCTTTCCTGCTCTCTTCAGCCTCAAAAGCACCATTTCCCACTTAGCGCCAAGCCAGGCCCAAAAATGGCCATATGTCTGGAGATTCGTTCCACGCCCAAAGAGCCAGCAGGGAAAACTATGCCTTGTTCTAAAGCTCTTAGGGAACCGCTTGCGTGGCCCCACACACCTGGGGGCTGCAGGCTTTCCTGCTCTCTTCAGCCTCAAAAGCACCATTTCCCACTTAGCGCCAAGCCAGGCCCAAAAATGGCCATATGTCTGGAGATTCGTTCCACGCCCAAAGAGCCAGCAGGGAAAACTATGCCTTGTTCTAAAGCTCTTAGGGAACGGCTTGCGTAGCCCCACACACCTGGGGGCTGCAGGCTTTCCTGCTCTCTTCAGCCTCAAAAGCACGCTTTCCCACTTGGCCCCACAGCAGGCACAAAAATGGCCATATGGCTGGAGATTGGTCCCACGCTAAAAGAGCCAGCAGGGAAAACTATGCCTTGTTCTAAAGCTCTTTGGGAACCGCTTGCGTAGCCCCACACACCTGGGGGCTGCAGGCTTTCCTGCTGCCTTCAGCCTCAAAACCACCCTTTTCCACACGGCGTCACGCCATGCTCAAAAATGGCCATATGTCTGGAGACTGGTCCCACGCCCAAAGAGCCAGCAGGGAAAACTATGCCTTGTTCTAAAGCTCTTTGGGAACCGCTTGCGTAGCCCCACACACCTGGGGGCTGCAGGCTTTCCTGCTGCCTTCAGCCTCAAAACCACCCTTTCCCACATGGCGCCGCGCCAGGCACAAAAATGGCCATATGTCTGGAGACTGGTCCCACGCCCAAAGAGCCAGCAGGGAAAACTATGCCTTGTTCTAAAGCTCTTTGGGATCCGCTTGCGTAGCCCCACACACCTGGGGGCTGCAGGCTTTCCTGCTGCCTTCAGCCTCAAAAGCACCCTTTCCCACTTGGCCCCGCAGCAGGCACAAAAATGGCCATATGTCTGGAGATTGGTCCCACGCCCAAAGAGCCAGCAGGGAAAATTATGCCTTGTTCTAAAGCTCTTTGGGAACCGCTTGCGTAGCCCCACACACCTGGGGGCTGCAGGCTTTCCTGCTGCCTTCAGCCTCAAAACCACCCTTTCCCAAATGGCGTCACACCAGGCACAAAAATGGCCATATGTCTGGAGATTGGTCCCACGCCCAAAGAGCCAGCAGGGAAAACTATGCCTTGTTCTAAAGCTCTTTGGGAACCGCTTGCGTAGCCCCACACACCTGGGGGCTGCAGGCTTTCCTGCTGCCTTCAGCCTCAAAACCACCCTTTCCCACTTGGCGCTGCGCCAGGCCCAAAAATGGCCATATGTCTGGAGACTGGTCCCACGCCCAAAGAGCCAGCAGGGAAAACTATGCCTTGTTCTAAAGCTCTTTGGGAACCGCTTGCGTAGCCCCACACACCTGGGGGCTGCAGGCTTTCCTGCTCTCTTCAGCCTCAAAACCACCCTTTTCCACACGGCGTCACGCCATGCTCAAAAATGGCCATATGTCTGGAGACTGGTCCCACGCCCAAAGAGCCAGCAGGGAAAACTATGCCTTGTTCTAAAGCTCTTTGGGAACCGCTTGCGTAGCCCCACACACCTGGGGGCTGCAGGCTTTCCTGCTGCCTTCAGCCTCAAAACCACCCTTTCCCACATGGCGCCGCGCCAGGCACAAAAATGGCCATATGTCTGGAGACTGGTCCCACGCCCAAAGAGCCAGCAGGGAAAACTATGCCTTGTTCTAAAGCTCTTTGGGAACCGCTTGCGTAGCCCCACACACCTGGGGGCTGCAGGCTTTCCTGCTGCCTTCAGCCTCAAAAGCACCCTTTCCCACTTGGCCCCGCAGCAGGCACAAAAATGGCCATATGTCTGGAGACTGGTCCCTTTCCCAAAGAGCCAGCAGGGAAAATTATGCCTTGTTCTAAAGCTCTTTGGGAACCGCTTGCGTAGCCCCACACACCTGGGGGCTGCAGGCTTTCCTGCTGCCTTCAGCCTCAAAACCACCCTTTCCCAAATGGCGTCACACCAGGCACAAAAATGGCCATATGTCTGGAGGTTGGTCCCACGCCCAAAGAGCCAGCAGGGAAAACTATGCCTTGTTCTAAAGCTCTTTGGGAACCGCTTGCGTAGCCCCACAGACCTTGGGGCTGCAGGCTTTCCTGCTCTCTTCAGCCTCAAAAGCACGCTTTCCCACTTGGCGCTGCGCCAGGCCCAAAAATGGCCATATGTCTGGAGACTGGTCCCACGACCAAAGAGCCAGCAGGGAAAACTATGCCTTGTTCTAAAGCTCTTTGGGAACCGCTTGCGTAGCCCCACACACCTGGGGGCTGCAGGCTTTCCTGCTGCCTTCAGCCTCAAAACCACCCTTTCCCACATGGCGCCGCGCCAGGCACAAAAATGGCCATATGTCTGGAGACTGGTCCCACGCCCAAAGAGCCAGCAGGGAAAACTATGCCTTGTTCTAAAGCTCTTTGGGATCCGCTTGCGTAGCCCCACAGACCTGGGGGCTGCAGGCTTTCCTGCTGCCTTCAGCCTCAAAAGCACCCTTTCCCACTTGGCCCCGCAGCAGGCACAAAAATGGCCATATGTCTGGAGATTGGTCCCTTTCCCAAAGAGCCAGCAGGGAAAATTATGCCTTGTTCTAAAGCTCTTTGGGAACCGCTTGCGTAGCCCCACACACCTGGGGGCTGCAGGCTTTCCTGCTGCCTTCAGCCTCAAAACCACCCTTTCCCAAATGGCGTCACACCAGGCACAAAAATGGCCATATGTCTGGAGGTTGGTCCCACGCCCAAAGAGCCAGCAGGGAAAACTATGCCTTGTTCTAAAGCTCTTTGGGAACCGCTTGCGTAGCCCCACACACCTGGGGGCTGCAGGCTTTCCTGCTGCCTTCAGCCTCAAAACCACCCTTTCCCACTTGGCGCTGCGCCAGGCCCAAAAATGGCCATATGTCTGGAGACTGGTCCCACGCCCAAAGAGCCAGCAGGGAAAACTATGCCTTGTTCTAAAGCTCTTTGGGAACCGCTTGCGTAGCCCCACACACCTGGGGGCTGCAGGCTTTCCTGCTGCCTTCAGCCTCAAAACCACCCTTTTCCACACGGCGTCACGCCATGCCCAAAAATGGCCATATGTCTGGAGACTGGTCCCACGCCCAAAGAGCCAGCAGGGAAAACTATGCCTTGTTCTAAAGCTCTTTGGGAACCGCTTGCGTAGCCCCACACACCTGGGGGCTGCAGGCTTTCCTGCTGCCTTCAGCCTCAAAACCACCCTTTCCCACATGGCGCCGCGCCAGGCACAAAAATGGCCATATGTCTGGAGACTGGTCCCACGCCCAAAGAGCCAGCAGGGAAAACTATGCCTTGTTCTAAAGCTCTTTGGGAACCGCTTGCGTAGCCCCACACACCTGGGGGCTGCAGGCTTTCCTGCTGCCTTCAGCCTCAAAAGCACCCTTTCCCACTTGGCCCCGCAGCAGGCACAAAAATGGCCATATGTCTGGAGATTGGTCCCTTTCCCAAAGAGCCAGCAGGGAAAATTATGCCTTGTTCTAAAGCTCTTTGGGAACCGCTTGTGTAGCCCCACACACCTGGGGGCTGCAGGCTTTCCTGCTGCCTTCAGCCTCAAAACCACCCTTTCCCAAATGGCGTCACACCAGGCACAAAAATGGCCATATGTCTGGAGGTTGGTCCCACGCCCAAAGAGCCAGCAGGGAAAACTATGCCTTGTTCTAAAGCTCTTTGGGAACCGCTTGCGTAGCCCCACAGACCTTGGGGCTGCAGGCTTTCCTGCTCTCTTCAGCCTCAAAAGCACGCTTTCCCACTTGGCGCTGCGCCAGGCCCAAAAATGGCCATATGTCTGGAGACTGGTCCCACGACCAAAGAGCCAGCAGGGAAAACTATGCCTTGTTCTAAAGCTCTTTGGGAACCGCTTGCGTAGCCCCACAGACCTGGGGGCTGCAGGCTTTCCTGCTGCCTTCAGCCTCAAAACCACCCTTTCCCACATGGCGCCGCGCCAGGCACAAAAATGGCCATATGTCTGGAGACTGGTCCCACGCCCAAAGAGCCAGCAGGGAAAACTATGCCTTGTTCTAAAGCTCTTTGGGAACCGCTTGCGTAGCCCCACACACCTGGGGGCTGCAGGCTTTCCTGCTGCCTTCAGCCTCAAAAGCACCCTTTCCCACTTGGCCCCGCAGCAGGCACAAAAATGGCCATATGTCTGGAGATTGGTCCCTTTCCCAAAGAGCCAGCAGGGAAAATTATGCCTTGTTCTAAAGCTCTTTGGGAACCGCTTGCGTAGCCCCACACACCTGGGGGCTGCAGGCTTTCCTGCTGCCTTCAGCCTCAAAACCACCCTTTCCCAAATGGCGTCACACCAGGAAAGCTCTTTGGGAACCGCTTGCGTAGCCCCACACACCTGGGGGCTGCAGGCTTTCCTGCTGCCTTCAGCCTCAAAACCACCCTTTCCCACTTGGCGCTGCGCCAGGCAAAAAAAATGGCCATATGTCTGGAGACTGGTCCCACGCCCAAAGAGCCAGCAGGGAAAACTATGCCTTGTTCTAAAGCTCTTTGGGAACCGCTTGCGTAGCCCCACACACCTGGGGGCTGCAGGCTTTCCTGCTGCCTTCAGCCTCAAAACATCCCTTTCCCAAATGGCGTCACACCAGGCACAAAAATGGCCATATGTCTGGAGGTTGGTCCCACGCCCAAAGAGCCAGCAGGGAAAACTATGCCTTGTTCTAAAGCTCTTTGGGAACCGCTTGCGTAGCCCCACAGACCTTGGGGCTGCAGGCTTTCCTGCTCTCTTCAGCCTCAAAAGCACGCTTTCCCACTTGGCGCTGCGCCAGGCCCAAAAATGGCCATATGTCTGGAGACTGGTCCCACGCCCAAAGAGCCAGCAGGGAAAACTATGCCTTGTTCTAAAGCTCTTTGGGAACCGCTTGCGTAGCCCCACACACCTGGGGGCTGCAGGCTTTCCTGCTGCCTTCAGCCTCAAAACCACCCTTTCCCACTTGGCCCCGCAGCAGGCACAAAAATGGCCATATGTCTGGAGATTGGTCCCTTTCCCAAAGAGCCAGCAGGGAAAATTATGCCTTGTTCTAAAGCTCTTTGGGAACCGCTTGCGTAGCCCCACACACCTGGGGGCTGCAGGCTTTCCTGCTGCCTTCAGCCTCAAAACCACCCTTTCCCAAATGGCGTCACACCAGGCACAAAAATGGCCATATGTCTGGAGGTTGGTCCCACGCCCAAAGAGCCAGCAGGGAAAACTATGCCTTGTTCTAAAGCTCTTTGGGAACCGCTTGCGTAGCCCCACACACCTGGGGGCTGCAGGCTTTCCTGCTGCCTTCAGCCTCAAAACCACCCTTTCCCACTTGGCGCTGCGCCAGGCACAAAAATGGCCATATGTCTGGAGACTGGTCCCACGCCCAAAGAGCCAGCAGGGAAAACTATGCCTTGTTCTAAAGCTCTTTGGGAACCGCTTGCGTAGCCCCACACACCTGGGGGCTGCAGGCTTTCCTGCTGCCTTCAGCCCCAAAACCACCCTTTCCCACATGGCGCCGCGCCATGCCCAAAAATGGCCATATGTCTGGAGACTGGTCCCACGCCCAAAGAGCCAGCAGGGAAAACTATGCCTTGTTCTAAAGCTCTTTGGGAACCGCTTGCGTAGCCCCACACACCTGGGGGCTGCAGGCTTTCCTGCTGCCTTAAGCCTCAAAACCACCCTTTCCCACTTGGCCCCGCAGCAGGCACAAAAATGGCCATATGTCTGGAGATTGGTCCCTTTCCCAAAGAGCCAGCAGGGAAAATTATGCCTTGTTCTAAAGCTCTTTGGGAACCGCTTGCGTAGCCCCACAGACCTTGGGGCTGCAGGCTTTCCTGCTCTCTTCAGCCTCAAAAGCACGCTTTCCCACTTGGCGCTGCGCCAGGCCCAAAAATGGCCATATGTCTGGAGACTGGTCCCACGACCAAAGAGCCAGCAGGGAAAACTATGCCTTGTTCTAAAGCTCTTTGGGAACCGCTTGCGTAGCCCCACACACCTGGGGGCTGCAGGCTTTCCTGCTGCCTTCAGCCTCAAAACCACCTATTCTCACTTGGCGCCGGGCCAGGCCCAAAAATGGCCATATGTCTGGAGATGGGTCCCACGCCCAAAGAGCCAGCAGGGAAAACCATGCCTTGTTCTAAAGCTCTTTGGGAACCGCTTGCGTAGCCCCACACACCTGGGGGCTGCAGGCTTTCCTGCTGCCTTCAGCCTCAAAACCACCCTTTTCCACATGGCGTCACGCCATGCCCAAAAATGGCCATATATCTGGAGACTGGTCCCACGACCAAAGAGCCAGCAGGGAAAACTATGCCTTGTTCTAAAGCTCTTTGGGAACCGCTTGCGTAGCCCCACAGACCTGGGGGCTGCAGGCTTTCCTGCTGCCTTCAGCCTCAAAACCACCCTTTCCCACTTGGCGTCACGCCAGGCACAAAAATGGCCACATGGCTGCAGATTGGTCCCTTTCCCAAAGAGCCAGCAGGGAAAATTATGCCTTGTTCTAAAGCTCTTTGGGAACCGCTTGCGTAGCCCCACACACCTGGGGGCTGCAGGCTTTCCTGCTGCCTTCAGCCTCAAAAGCACCATTTCCCACTTGGCGCTGCGCCAGGCCCAAAAATGGCCATATGTCTGGAGATTCGTTCCACGCCCAAAGAGCCAGCAGGGAAAACTATGCCTTGTTCTAAAGCTCTTTGGGAACCGCTTGCGTAGCCCCACACACCTGGGGGCTGCAGGCTTTCCTGCTCTCTTCAGCCTCAAAAGCACGCTTTCCCACTTGGCGCTGCGCCAGGCCCAAAAATGGCCATATATCTGGAGACTGGTCCCACGACCAAAGAGCCAGCAGGGAAAACTATGCCTTGTTCTAAAGCTCTTTGGGAACCGCTTGCGTAGCCCCACAGACCTTGGGGCTGCAGGCTTTCCTGCTGCCTTCAGCCTCAAAACCACCCTTTCCCACTTGGCGCCGCGCCATGCCCAAAAATGGCCATATGTCTGGAGACTGGTCCCACGCCCACAGAGCCAGCAGGGAAAACTATGCCTTGTACTAAAGCTCTTTGGGAACCGCTTGCGTAGCCCCACACACCTGGGGGCTGCAGGCTTTCCTGCTGCCTTCAGCCTCAAAACCACCCTTTTCCACATGGCGTCACGCCATGCCCAAAAATGGCCATATATCTGGAGACTGGTCCCACGACCAAAGAGCCAGCAGGGAAAACTATGCCTTGTTCTAAAGCTCTTAGGGAACCGCTTGCGTAGCCCCACACACCTGGGGGCTGCAGGCTTTCCTGCTCTCTTCAGCCTCAAAAGCACGCTATCCCACTTGGCCCCACAGCAGGCACAAAAATGGCCATATGGCTGGAGATTGGTCCCACGCTAAAAGAGCCAGCAGGGAAAACTATGCCTTGTTCTAAAGCTCTTTGGGAACCGCTTGCGTAGCCCCACACACCTGGGGGCTGCAGGCTTTCCTGCTGCCTTCAGCCTCAAAACCACCCTTTTCCACACGGCGTCACGCCATGCCCAAAAATGGCCATATGTCTGGAGACTGGTCCCACGCCCAAAGAGCCAGCAGGGAAAACTATGCCTTGTTCTAAAGCTCTTTGGGAACCGCTTGCGTAGCCCCACACACCTGGGGGCTGCAGGCTTTCCTGCTGCCTTCAGCCTCAAAACCACCCTTTCCCACATGGCGCCGCGCCAGGCACAAAAATGGCCATATGTCTGGAGACTGGTCCCACGCCCAAAGAGCCAGCAGGGAAAACTATGCCTTGTTCTAAAGCTCTTTGGGAACCGCTTGCGTAGCCCCACACACCTGGGGGCTGCAGGCTTTCCTGCTGCCTTCAGCCTCAAAAGCACCCTTTCCCACTTGGCCCCGCAGCAGGCACAAAAATGGCCATATGTCTGGAGATTGGTCCCTTTCCCAAAGAGCCAGCAGGGAAAATTATGCCTTGTTCTAAAGCTCTTTGGGAACCGCTTGCGTAGCCCCACACACCTGGGGGCTGCAGGCTTTCCTGCTGCCTTCAGCCTCAAAACCACCCTTTCCCAAATGGCGTCACACCAGGCACAAAAATGGCCATATGTCTGGAGGTTGGTCCCACGCCCAAAGAGCCAGCAGGGAAAACTATGCCTTGTTCTAAAGCTCTTTGGGAACCGCTTGCGTAGCCCCACACACCTGGGGGCTGCAGGCTTTCCTGCTGCCTTCAGCCTCAAAACCACCCTTTCCCACTTGGCGCTGCGCCAGGCCCAAAAATGGCCATATGTCTGGAGATTGGTCCCTTTCCCAAAGAGCCAGCAGGGAAAATTATGCCTTGTTCTAAAGCTCTTTGGGAACCGCTTGCGTAGCCCCACACACCTGGGGGCTGCAGGCTTTCCTGCTGCCTTCAGCCTCAAAACCACCCTTTCCCAAATGGCGTCACACCAGGAAAGCTCTTTGGGAACCGCTTGCGTAGCCCCACACACCTGGGGGCTGCAGGCTTTCCTGCTGCCTTCAGCCTCAAAACCACCCTTTCCCACTTGGCGCTGCGCCAGGCAAAAAAAATGGCCATATGTCTGGAGACTGGTCCCACGCCCAAAGAGCCAGCAGGGAAAACTATGCCTTGTTCTAAAGCTCTTTGGGAACCGCTTGCGTAGCCCCACACACCTGGGGGCTGCAGGCTTTCCTGCTGCCTTCAGCCTCAAAACATCCCTTTCCCAAATGGCGTCACACCAGGCACAAAAATGGCCATATGTCTGGAGGTTGGTCCCACGCCCAAAGAGCCAGCAGGGAAAACTATGCCTTGTTCTAAAGCTCTTTGGGAACCGCTTGCGTAGCCCCACAGACCTTGGGGCTGCAGGCTTTCCTGCTCTCTTCAGCCTCAAAAGCACGCTTTCCCACTTGGCGCTGCGCCAGGCCCAAAAATGGCCATATGTCTGGAGACTGGTCCCACGCCCAAAGAGCCAGCAGGGAAAACTATGCCTTGTTCTAAAGCTCTTTGGGAACCGCTTGCGTAGCCCCACACACCTGGGGGCTGCAGGCTTTCCTGCTGCCTTCAGCCTCAAAACCACCCTTTCCCACTTGGCCCCGCAGCAGGCACAAAAATGGCCATATGTCTGGAGATTGGTCCCTTTCCCAAAGAGCCAGCAGGGAAAATTATGCCTTGTTCTAAAGCTCTTTGGGAACCGCTTGCGTAGCCCCACACACCTGGGGGCTGCAGGCTTTCCTGCTGCCTTCAGCCTCAAAACCACCCTTTCCCAAATGGCGTCACACCAGGCACAAAAATGGCCATATGTCTGGAGGTTGGTCCCACGCCCAAAGAGCCAGCAGGGAAAACTATGCCTTGTTCTAAAGCTCTTTGGGAACCGCTTGCGTAGCCCCACACACCTGGGGGCTGCAGGCTTTCCTGCTGCCTTCAGCCTCAAAACCACCCTTTCCCACTTGGCGCTGCGCCAGGCACAAAAATGGCCATATGTCTGGAGACTGGTCCCACGCCCAAAGAGCCAGCAGGGAAAACTATGCCTTGTTCTAAAGCTCTTTGGGAACCGCTTGCGTAGCCCCACACACCTGGGGGCTGCAGGCTTTCCTGCTGCCTTCAGCCCCAAAACCACCCTTTCCCACATGGCGCCGCGCCATGCCCAAAAATGGCCATATGTCTGGAGACTGGTCCCACGCCCAAAGAGCCAGCAGGGAAAACTATGCCTTGTTCTAAAGCTCTTTGGGAACCGCTTGCGTAGCCCCACACACCTGGGGGCTGCAGGCTTTCCTGCTGCCTTAAGCCTCAAAACCACCCTTTCCCACTTGGCCCCGCAGCAGGCACAAAAATGGCCATATGTCTGGAGATTGGTCCCTTTCCCAAAGAGCCAGCAGGGAAAATTATGCCTTGTTCTAAAGCTCTTTGGGAACCGCTTGCGTAGCCCCACAGACCTTGGGGCTGCAGGCTTTCCTGCTCTCTTCAGCCTCAAAAGCACGCTTTCCCACTTGGCGCTGCGCCAGGCCCAAAAATGGCCATATGTCTGGAGACTGGTCCCACGACCAAAGAGCCAGCAGGGAAAACTATGCCTTGTTCTAAAGCTCTTTGGGAACCGCTTGCGTAGCCCCACACACCTGGGGGCTGCAGGCTTTCCTGCTGCCTTCAGCCTCAAAACCACCTATTCTCACTTGGCGCCGGGCCAGGCCCAAAAATGGCCATATGTCTGGAGATGGGTCCCACGCCCAAAGAGCCAGCAGGGAAAACCATGCCTTGTTCTAAAGCTCTTTGGGAACCGCTTGCGTAGCCCCACACACCTGGGGGCTGCAGGCTTTCCTGCTGCCTTCAGCCTCAAAACCACCCTTTTCCACATGGCGTCACGCCATGCCCAAAAATGGCCATATATCTGGAGACTGGTCCCACGACCAAAGAGCCAGCAGGGAAAACTATGCCTTGTTCTAAAGCTCTTTGGGAACCGCTTGCGTAGCCCCACAGACCTGGGGGCTGCAGGCTTTCCTGCTGCCTTCAGCCTCAAAACCACCCTTTCCCACTTGGCGTCACGCCAGGCACAAAAATGGCCACATGGCTGCAGATTGGTCCCTTTCCCAAAGAGCCAGCAGGGAAAATTATGCCTTGTTCTAAAGCTCTTTGGGAACCGCTTGCGTAGCCCCACACACCTGGGGGCTGCAGGCTTTCCTGCTGCCTTCAGCCTCAAAAGCACCATTTCCCACTTGGCGCTGCGCCAGGCCCAAAAATGGCCATATGTCTGGAGATTCGTTCCACGCCCAAAGAGCCAGCAGGGAAAACTATGCCTTGTTCTAAAGCTCTTTGGGAACCGCTTGCGTAGCCCCACACACCTGGGGGCTGCAGGCTTTCCTGCTCTCTTCAGCCTCAAAAGCACGCTTTCCCACTTGGCGCTGCGCCAGGCCCAAAAATGGCCATATATCTGGAGACTGGTCCCACGACCAAAGAGCCAGCAGGGAAAACTATGCCTTGTTCTAAAGCTCTTTGGGAACCGCTTGCGTAGCCCCACAGACCTTGGGGCTGCAGGCTTTCCTGCTGCCTTCAGCCTCAAAACCACCCTTTCCCACTTGGCGCCGCGCCATGCCCAAAAATGGCCATATGTCTGGAGACTGGTCCCACGCCCACAGAGCCAGCAGGGAAAACTATGCCTTGTACTAAAGCTCTTTGGGAACCGCTTGCGTAGCCCCACACACCTGGGGGCTGCAGGCTTTCCTGCTGCCTTCAGCCTCAAAACCACCCTTTTCCACATGGCGTCACGCCATGCCCAAAAATGGCCATATATCTGGAGACTGGTCCCACGACCAAAGAGCCAGCAGGGAAAACTATGCCTTGTTCTAAAGCTCTTAGGGAACCGCTTGCGTAGCCCCACACACCTGGGGGCTGCAGGCTTTCCTGCTCTCTTCAGCCTCAAAAGCACGCTATCCCACTTGGCCCCACAGCAGGCACAAAAATGGCCATATGGCTGGAGATTGGTCCCACGCTAAAAGAGCCAGCAGGGAAAACTATGCCTTGTTCTAAAGCTCTTTGGGAACCGCTTGCGTAGCCCCACACACCTGGGGGCTGCAGGCTTTCCTGCTGCCTTCAGCCTCAAAACCACCCTTTTCCACACGGCGTCACGCCATGCCCAAAAATGGCCATATGTCTGGAGACTGGTCCCACGCCCAAAGAGCCAGCAGGGAAAACTATGCCTTGTTCTAAAGCTCTTTGGGAACCGCTTGCGTAGCCCCACACACCTGGGGGCTGCAGGCTTTCCTGCTGCCTTCAGCCTCAAAACCACCCTTTCCCACATGGCGCCGCGCCAGGCACAAAAATGGCCATATGTCTGGAGACTGGTCCCACGCCCAAAGAGCCAGCAGGGAAAACTATGCCTTGTTCTAAAGCTCTTTGGGAACCGCTTGCGTAGCCCCACACACCTGGGGGCTGCAGGCTTTCCTGCTGCCTTCAGCCTCAAAAGCACCCTTTCCCACTTGGCCCCGCAGCAGGCACAAAAATGGCCATATGTCTGGAGATTGGTCCCTTTCCCAAAGAGCCAGCAGGGAAAATTATGCCTTGTTCTAAAGCTCTTTGGGAACCGCTTGCGTAGCCCCACACACCTGGGGGCTGCAGGCTTTCCTGCTGCCTTCAGCCTCAAAACCACCCTTTCCCAAATGGCGTCACACCAGGCACAAAAATGGCCATATGTCTGGAGGTTGGTCCCACGCCCAAAGAGCCAGCAGGGAAAACTATGCCTTGTTCTAAAGCTCTTTGGGAACCGCTTGCGTAGCCCAACACACCTGGGGGCTGCAGGCTTTCCTGCTGCCTTCAGCCTCAAAACCACCCTTTCCCACTTGGCGCTGCGCCAGGCCCAAAAATGGCCATATGTCTGGAGACTGGTCCCACGCCCAAAGAGCCAGCAGGGAAAACTATGCCTTGTTCTAAAGCTCTTTGGGAACCGCTTGCGTAGCCCCACACACCTGGGGGCTGCAGGCTTTCCTGCTGCCTTCAGCCTCAAAACCACCCTTTTCCACACGGCGTCACGCCATGCCCAAAAATGGCCATATGTCTGGAGACTGGTCCCACGCCCAAAGAGCCAGCAGGGAAAACTATGCCTTGTTCTAAAGCTCTTTGGGAACCGCTTGCGTAGCCCCACAGACCTGGGGGCTGCAGGCTTTCCTGCTCTCTTCAGCCTCAAAAGCACGCTTTCCCACTTGGCGCTGCGCCAGGCCCAAAAATGGCCATATGTCTGGAGACTGGTCCCACGCCCAAAGAGCCAGCAGGGAAAACTATGCCTTGTTCTAAAGCTCTTTGGGAACCGCTTGCGTAGCCCCACAGACCTGGGGGCTGCAGGCTTTCCTGCTGCCTTCAGCCTCAAAACCACCCTTTCCCACATGGCGCCGCGCCAGGCACAAAAATGGCCATATGTCTGGAGACTGGTCCCACGCCCAAAGAGCCAGCAGGGAAAACTATGCCTTGTTCTAAAGCTCTTTGGGAACCGCTTGCGTAGCCCCACACACCTGGGGGCTGCAGGCTTTCCTGCTGCCTTCAGCCTCAAAACCACCCTTTCCCACTTGGCCCCGCAGCAGGCACAAAAATGGCCATATGTCTGGAGATTGGTCCCTTTCCCAAAGAGCCAGCAGGGAAAATTATGCCTTGTTCTAAAGCTCTTTGGGAACCGCTTGTGTAGCCCCACACACCTGGGGGCTGCAGGCTTTCCTGCTGCCTTCAACCTCAAAACCACCCTTTCCCAAATGGCGTCACACCAGGCACAAAAATGGCCATATGTCTGGAGATTGGTCCCACGCCCAAAGAGCCAGCAGGGAAAACTATGCCTTGTTCTAAAGCTCTTTGGGAACCGCTTGCGTAGCCCCACACACCTGGGGGCTGCAGGCTTTCCTGCTGCCTTCAGCCTCAAAACCACCCTTTCCCACTTGGCGCTGCGCCAGGCCCAAAAATGGCCATATGTCTGGAGACTGGTCCCACGCCCAAAGAGCCAGCAGGGAAAACTATGCCTTGTTCTAAAGCTCTTTGGGAACCGCTTGCGTAGCCCCACACACCTGGGGGCTGCAGGCTTTCCTGCTGCCTTCAGCCTCAAAACCACCCTTTCCCACATGGCGCCTGGCCAGGCCCAAAAATGGCCATATGTCTGGAGACTGGTCCCACGCCCAAAGAGCCAGCAGGGAAAACTATGCCTTGTTCTAAAGCTCTTTGGGAACCGCTTGCGTAGCCCCACACACCTGGGGGCTGCAGGCTTTCCTGCTGCCTTCAGCCTCAAAAGCACCCTTTCCCACTTGGCCCCGCAGCAGGCACAAAAATGGCCATATGTCTGGAGACTGGTCCCTTTCCCAAAGAGCCAGCAGGGAAAATTATGCCTTGTTCTAAAGCTCTTTGGGAACCGCTTGCGTAGCCCCACACACCTGGGGGCTGCAGGCTTTCCTGCTGCCTTCAGCCTCAAAAGCACCCTTTTCCAAATGGCGTCACGCCAGGCAAAAAAATGGCCATATATCTGGAGACTGGTCCCACGACCAAAGAGCCAGCAGGGAAAACTATGCCTTGTTCTAAAGCTCTTTGGGAACCGCTTGCGTAGCCCCACAGACCTGGGGGCTGCAGGCTTTCCTGCTGCCTTCAGCCTCAAAACCACCTATTCTCACTTGGCGCCGGGCCAGGCCCAAAAATGGCCATATGTCTGGAGATGGGTCCCACGCCCAAAGAGCCAGCAGGGAAAACTATGCCTTGTTCTAAAGCTCTTTGGGAACCGCTTGCGTAGCCCCACACACCTGGGGGCTGCAGGCTTTCCTGCTGCCTTCAGCCTCAAAACCACCCTTTTCCAAATGGCGTCACGCCATGCCCAAAAATGGCCATATATCTGGAGACTGGTCCCACGCCCAAAGAGCCAGCAGGGAAAACTATGCCTTGTTCTAAAGCTCTTTGGGAACCGCTTGCGTAGCCCCACACACCTGGGGGCTGCAGGCTTTCCTGCTGCCTTCAGCCTCAAAAGCACGCTTTCCCACTTGGCCCCGCAGCAGGCTCAAAAATGGCCACATGGCTGCAGATTGGTCCCTTTCCCAAAGAGCCAGCAGGGAAAATTATGCCTTGTTCTAAAGCTCTTTGGGAACCGCTTGCGTAGCCCCACACACCTGGGGGCTGCAGGCTTTCCTGCTGCCTTCAGCCTCAAAAGCACCATTTCCCACTTGGCGCCAAGCCAGGCCCAAAAATGGCCATATGTCTGGAGATTCGTTCCACGCCCAAAGAGCCAGCAGGGAAAACTATGCCTTGTTCTAAAGCTCTTAGGGAACGGATTGCGTAGCCCCACACACCTGGGGGCTGCAGGCTTTCCTGCTCTCTTCAGCCTCAAAAGCACGCTTTCCCACTTGGCCCCGCGCCAGGCACAAAAATGGCCATATGGCTGGAGATTGGTCCCACGCTAAAAGAGCCAGCAGGGAAAACTATGCTTTGTTCTAAAGCTCTTTGGGAACCGCTTGCGTAGCCCCACACACCTGGGGGCTGCAGGCTTTCCTGCTGCCTTCAGCCTCAAAACCACCCTTTTCCACACGGCGTCACGCCATGCCCAAAAATGGCCATATGTCTGGAGACTGGTGCCACGCCCAAAGAGCCAGCAGGGAAAACTATGCCTTGTTCTAAAGCTCTTTGGGAACCGCTTGCGTAGCCCCACACACCTGGGGGCTGCAGGCTTTCCTGCTGCCTTCAGCCTCAAAACCACCCTTTCCCACATGGCGCCGCGCCAGGCCCAAAAATGGCCATATGTCTGGAGACTGGTCCCACGCCCAAAGAGCCAGCAGGGAAAACTATGCCTTGTTCTAAAGCTCTTTGGGAACCGCTTGCGTAGCCCCACACACCTGGGGGCTGCAGGCTTTCCTGCTGCCTTCAGCCTCAAAAGCACCCTTTCCCACTTGGCCCCGCAGCAGGCACAAAAATGGCCATATGTCTGGAGATTGGTCCCTTTCCCAAAGAGCCAGCAGGGAAAATTATGCCTTGTTCTAAAGCTCTTTGGGAACCGCTTGCGTAGCCCCACACACGTGGGGGCTGCAGGCTTTCCTGCTGCCTTCAGCCTCAAAACCACCCTTTCCCTAATGGCGTCACACCAGGCACAAAAATGGCCATATGTCTGGAGGTTGGTCCCACGCCCAAAGAGCCAGGAGGGAAAACTATGCCTTGTTCTAAAGCCCTTTGGGAACCGCTTGCGTAGCCCCACACACCTGGGGGCTGCAGGCTTTCCTGCTCTCTTCAGCCTCAAAAGCACGCTTTCCCACTTGGTGCTGCGCCAGGCCCAAAAATGGCCATATGTCTGGAGACTGGTCCCACGCCCAAAGAGCCAGCAGGGAAAACTATGCCTTGTTCTAAAGCTCTTTGGGAACCGCTTGCGTAGCCCCACACACCTGGGGGCTGCAGGCTTTCCTGCTGCCTTCAGCCTCAAAAGCACCCTTTTCCAAATGGCGTCACGCCAGGCAAAAAAATGGCCATATGTCTGGAGACTGGTCCCACGACCAAAGAGCCAGCAGGGAAAACTATGCCTTGTTCTAAAGCTCTTTGGGAACCGCTTGCGTGGCCCCACACACCTGGGGGCTGCAGGCTTTCCTGCTCTCTTCAGCCTCAAAACCACCCTTTCCCACTTGGCCCCGCAGCAGGCTCAAAAATGGCCACATGGCTGCAGATTGGTCCCTTTCCCAAAGAGCCAGCAGGGAAAATTATGCCTTGTTCTAAAGCTCTTTGGGAACCGCTTGCGTAGCCCCACACACCTGGGGGCTGCAGGCTTTCCTGCTGCCTTCAGCCTCAAAACCACCCTTTCCCGAATGGCGTCACACCAGGCCCAAAAATGGCCATATGTCTGGAGATTCGTTTCACGCCCAAAGAGAAAGCAGGGAAAACTATGCCTTGTTCTAAAGCTCTTAGGGAACGGCTTGCGTAGCCCCACACACCTGCGGGCTGCAGGCTTTCCTGCTCTCTTCAGCCTCAAAAGCACGCTTTCCCACTTGGCCCCGCGCCAGGCACAAAAATGGCCATATGGCTGGAGATTGGTCCTACGCTAAAAGAGCCAGCAGGGAAAACTATGCCTTGTTCTAAAGCTCTTTGGGAACCGCTTGCGTAGCCCCACACACCTGGGGGCTGCAGGCTTTCCTGCTGCCTTCAGCCTCAAAACCACCCTTTTCCACAAGGCGTCACGCCATGCCCAAAAATGGCCATATGTCTGGAGACTGGTGCCACGCCCAAAGAGCCAGTAGGGAAAACTATGCCTTGTTCTAAAGCTCTTTGGGAACCGCTTGCGTAGCCCCACACACCTGGGGGCTGCAGGCTTTCCTGCTGCCTTCAGCCTCAAAAGCACCCTTTCCCACTTGGCCCCGCAGCAGGCACAAAAATGGCCATATGTCTGGAGATTGGTCCCTTTCCCAAAGAGCCAGCAGGGAAAATTATGCCTTGTTCTAAAGCTCTTTGGGAACCGCTTGCGTAGCCCCACACACCTGGGGGCTGCAGGCTTTCCTGCTGCCTTCAGCCTCAAAACCACCCTTTCCCAAATGGCGTCACACCAGGCACAAAAATGGCCATATGTCTGGAGGTTGGTCCCACGCCCAAAGAGCCAGCAGGGAAAACTATGCCTTGTTCTAAAGCTCTTTGGGAACCGCTTGCGTAGCCCCACAGACCTGGGGGCTGCAGGCTTTCCTGCTCTCTTCAGCCTCAAAAGCACGCTTTCCCACTTGGCGCTGCGCCAGGACCAAAAATGGCCATATGTCTGGAGACTGGTCCCACGCCCAAAGAGCCAGCAGGGAAAACTATGCCTTGTTCTAAAGCTCTTTGGGAACCGCTTGCGTAGCCCAACACACCTGGGGGCTGCAGGCTTTCCTGCTGCCTTCAGCCTCAAAAGCACCCTTTTCCAAATGGCGTCACGCCAGGCAAAAAAAAGGCCATATATCTGGAGACTGGTCCCACGACCAAAGAGCCAGCAGGGAAAACTATGCCTTGTTCTAAAGCTCTTTGGGAACCGCTTGCGTAGCCCCACAGACCTGGGGGCTGCAGGCTTTCCTGCTGCCTTCAGCCTCAAAACCACCTATTCTCACTTGGCGCCGGGCCAGGCCCAAAAATGGCCATATGTCTGGAGATGGGTCCCACGCCCAAAGAGCCAGCAGGGAAAACCATGCCTTGTTCTAAAGCTCTTTGGGAACCGCTTGCGTAGCCCCACACACCTGGGGGCTGCAGGCTTTCCTGCTGCCTTCAGCCTCAAAACCACCCTTTTCCACATGGCGTCACGCCATGCCCAAAAATGGCCATATATCTGGAGACTGGTCCCACGACCAAAGAGCCAGCAGGGAAAACTATGCCTTGTTCTAAAGCTCTTTGGGAACCGCTTGCGTAGCCCCACAGACCTGGGGGCTGCAGGCTTTCCTGCTGCCTTCAGCCTCAAAACCACCCTT
Organism: Chroicocephalus ridibundus; assembly: GCF_963924245.1. Lineage (NCBI taxonomy): Eukaryota > Metazoa > Chordata > Aves > Charadriiformes > Laridae > Chroicocephalus > Chroicocephalus ridibundus. The sequence goes on from NW_026961420.1 coordinate 68,263, forward strand.
TCCCACTTGGCCCCGCAGCAGGCTCAAAAATGGCCACATGGCTGCAGATTGGTCCCTTTCCCAAAGAGCCAGCAGGGAAAATTATGCCTTGTTCTTAAGCTCTTTGGGAACCGCTTGCGTAGCCCCACACACCTGGGGGCTGCAGGCTTTCCTGCTGCCTTCAGCCTCAAAAGCACCATTTCCCACTTGGCGCCAAGCCAGGCCCAAAAATGGCCATATGTCTGGAGATTCGTTCCACGCCCAAAGAGCCAGCAGGGAAAACTATGCCTTGTTCTAAAGCTCTTAGGGAACGGCTTGCGTAGCCCCACACACCTGGGGGCTGCATGCTTTCCTGCTGCCTTCAACCTCAAAACCACCCTTTCCCACTTGGCCCCGCGCCAGGCACAAAAATGGCCATATGGCTGGAGATTGGTCCCACGCTAAAAGAGCCAGCAGGGAAAACTATGCCTTGTTCTAAAGCTCTTTGGGAACCGCTTGCGTAGCCCCACACACCTGGGGGCTGCAGGCTTTCCTGCTGCCTTCAGCCTCAAAACCACCCTTTTCCACACGGCGTCACACCAGGCCCAAAAATGGCCATATGTCTGGAGACTGGTCCCACGCCCAAAGAGCCAGCAGGGAAAACTATGCCTTGTTCTAAAGCTCTTTGGGAACCGCTTGCGTAGCCCCACACACCTGGGGGCTGCAGGCTTTCCTGCTGCCTTCAGCCTCAAAACCACCCTTTCCCACATGGCGCCGCGCCAGGCACAAAAATGGCCATATGTCTGGAGACTGGTCCCACGCCCAAAGAGCCAGCAGGGAAAACTATGCCTTGTTCTAAAGCTCTTTGGGAACCGCTTGCGTAGCCCCACACACCTGGGGGCTGCAGGCTTTCCTGCTGCCTTCAGCCTCAAAAGCACCCTTTCCCACTTGGCCCCGCAGCAGGCACAAAAATGGCCATATGTCTGGAGATTGGTCCCTTTCCCAAAGAGCCAGCAGGGAAAATTATGCCTTGTTCTAAAGCTCTTTGGGAACCGCTTGCGTAGCCCCACACACGTGGGGGCTGCAGGCTTTCCTGCTGCCTTCAGCCTCAAAACCACCCTTTCCCAAATGGCGTCACACCAGGCACAAAAATGGCCATATGTCTGGAGACTGGTCCCACGCCCAAAGAGCCAGCAGGGAAAACTATGCCTTGTTCTAAAGCCCTTTGGGAACCGCTTGCGTAGCCCCACACACCTGGGGGCTGCAGGCTTTCCTGCTCTCTTCAGCCTCAAAAGCACGCTTTCCCACTTGGCGCTGCGCCAGGCCCAAAAATGGCCATATGTCTGGAGACTGGTCCCACGCCCAAAGAGCCAGCAGGGAAAACTATGCCTTGTTCTAAAGCTCTTTGGGAACCGCTTGCGTAGCCCCACACACCTGGGGGCTGCAGGCTTTCCTGCTGCCTTCAGCCTCAAAAGCACCCTTTTCCAAATGGCGTCACGCCAGGCAAAAAAATGGCCATATATCTGGAGACTGGTCCCACGCCCAAAGAGCCAGCAGGGAAAACTATGCCTTGTTCTAAAGCTCTTTGGGAACCGCTTGCGTGGCCCCACACACCTGGGGGCTGCAGGCTTTCCTGCTCTCTTCAGCCTCAAAAGCACGCTTTCCCACTTGGCGCCAAGCCAGGCCCAAAAATGGCCATATGTCTGGAGATTCGTTCCACGCCCAAAGAGCCAGCAGGGAAAACTATGCCTTGTTCTAAAGCTCTTTGGGAACCGCTTGCGTAGCCCCACACACGTGGGGGCTGCAGGCTTTCCTGCTCTCTTCAGCCTCAAAAGCACGCTTTCCCACTTGGCCCCGCGCCAGGCACAAAAATGGCCATATGGCTGGAGATTGGTCCCACGCCAAAAGAGCCAGCAGGGAAAACTATGCCTTGTTCTAAAGCTCTTTGGGAACCGCTTGCGTAGCCCCACACACCTGGGGGCTGCAGGCTTTCCTGCTGCCTTCAGCCTCAAAACCACCCTTTCCCACTTGGCGCCGCGCCAGGCCCAAGAATGGCCATATGTCTGGAGACTGGTCCCACGCCCAAAGAGCCAGCAGGGAAAACTATGCCTTGTTCTAAAGCTCTTTGGGAACCGCTTGCGTAGCCCCACAGACCTGGGGGCTGCAGGCTTTCCTGCTGCCTTCAGCCTCAAAACCACCCTTTTCCACATGGCGTCACGCCATGCCCAAAAATGGCCATATATCTGGAGACTGGTCCCACGACCAAAGAGCCAGCAGGGAAAACTATGCCTTGTTCTAAAGCTCTTTGGGAACCGCTTGCGTAGCCCCACAGACCTGGGGGCTGCAGGCTTTCCTGCTGCCTTCAGCCTCAAAACCACCCTTTCCCACATGGCCCCGCAGCAGGCTCAAAAATGGCCACATGGCTGCAGATTGGTCCCTTTCCCAAAGAGCCAGCAGGGAAAATTATGCCTTGTTCTAAAGCTCTTTGGGAACCGCTTGCGTAGCCCCACACACCTGGGGGCTGCAGGCTTTCCTGCTGCCTTCAGCCTCAAAAGCACCATTTCCCACTTGGCGCCAAGCCAGGCCCAAAAATGGCCATATGTCTGGAGATTCGTTCCACGCCCAAAGAGCCAGCAGGGAAAACTATGCCTTGTTCTAAAGCTCTTAGGGAACGGCTTGCGTAGCCCCACACACCTGGGGGCTGCAGGCTTTCCTGCTCTCTTCAGCCTCAAAAGCACGCTTTCCCACTTGGCCCCGCGCCAGGCACAAAAATGGCCATATGGCTGGAGATTGGTCCCACGCTAAAAGAGCCAGCAGGGAAAACTATGCCTTGTTCTAAAGCTCTTTGGGAACCGCTTGCGTAGCCCCACACACCTGGGGGCTGCAGGCTTTCCTGCTGCCTTCAGCCTCAAAACCACCCTTTTCCACACGGCGTCACACCAGGCCCAAAAATGGCCATATATCTGGAGACTGGTCCCACGCCCAAAGAGCCAGCAGGGAAAACTATGCCTTGTTCTAAAGCTCTTTGGGAACCGCTTGCGTAGCCCCACACACCTGGGGGCTGCAGGCTTTCCTGCTGCCTTCAGCCTCAAAACCACCCTTTCCCACTTGGCCCCGCGCCAGGCCCAAAAATGGCCATATGTCTGGAGACTGGTCCCACGCCCAAAGAGCCAGCAGGGAAAACTATGCCTTGTTCTAAAGCTCTTTGGGAACCGCTTGCGTAGCCCCACACACCTGGGGGCTGCAGGCTTTCCTGCTGCCTTCAGCCTCAAAAGCACCCTTTCCCACTTGGCCCCGCAGCAGGCACAAAAATGGCCATATGTCTGGAGATTGGTCCCTTTCCCAAAGAGCCAGCAGGGAAAATTATGCCTTGTTCTAAAGCTCTTTGGGAACCGCTTGCGTAGCCCCACACACGTGGGGGCTGCAGGCTTTCCTGCTGCCTTCAGCCTCAAAACCACCCTTTCCCAAATGGCGTCACACCAGGCACAAAAATGGCCATATGTCTGGAGACTGGTCCCACGCCCAAAGAGCCAGCAGGGAAAACTATGCCTTGTTCTAAAGCCCTTTGGGAACCGCTTGCGTAGCCCCACACACGTGGGGGCTGCAGGCTTTCCTGCTCTCTTCAGCCTCAAAAGCACGCTTTCCCACTTGGCGCTGCGCCAGGCCCAAAAATGGCCATATGTCTGGAGACTGGTCCCACGCCCAAAGAGCCAGCAGGGAAAACTATGCCTTGTTCTAAAGCTCTTTGGGAACCGCTTGCGTAGCCCCACACACCTGGGGGCTGCAGGCTTTCCTGCTGCCTTCAGCCTCAAAAGCACCCTTTTCCAAATGGCGTCACGCCAGGCAAAAAAATGGCCATATATCTGGAGACTGGTCCCACGCCCAAAGAGCCAGCAGGGAAAACTATGCCTTGTTCTAAAGCTCTTTGGGAACCGCTTGCGTAGCCCCACACACCTGGGGGCTGCAGGCTTTCCTGCTCTCTTCAGCCTCAAAAGCACGCTTTCCCACTTGGCCCCGCGCCAGGCACAAAAATGGCCATATGGCTGGAGATTGGTCCCACGCCAAAAGAGCCAGCAGGGAAAACTATGCCTTGTTCTAAAGCTCTTTGGGAACCGCTTGCGTAGCCCCACACACCTGGGGGCTGCAGGCTTTCCTGCTGCCTTCAGCCTCAAAACCACCCTTTCCCACTTGGCGGCGCGCCAGGCCCAAGAATGGCCATATGTCTGGAGACTGGTCCCACGCCCAAAGAGCCAGCAGGGAAAACTATGCCTTGTTCTAAAGCTCTTTGGGAACCGCTTGCGTAGCCCCACACACCTGGGGGCTGCAGGCTTTCCTGCTGCCTTCAGCCTCAAAACCACCCTTTTCCACATGGCGTCATGCCATGCCCAAAAATGGCCATATGTCTGGAGGTTGGTCCCACGCCCAAAGAGCCAGCAGGGAAAACTATGCCTTGTTCTAAAGCTCTTTGGGAACCGCTTGCGTAGCCCCACACACCTGGGGGCTGCAGGCTTTCCTGCTCTCTTCAGCCTCAAAAGCACCCTTTCCCACTTGGCCCCATGCCAGGCCCAAAAATGGCCATATGTCTGGAGATTGGTCCCACGCCCAAAGAGCCAGCAGGGAAAACTATGCCATGTTCTAAAGCTCTTTGGGAACCGCTTGCGTAGCCCCACACACCTGGGGGCTGCAGGCTTTCCTGCTGCCTTCAGCCTCAAAACCACCCTATCCCACTTGGCGCCGCGCCAGGCCCAAAAATGGCCATATGTCTAGAGACTGGTCCCACGCCCAAAGAGCCAGCAGGGAAAACTATGCCTTGTTCTAAAGCTCTTTGGGAACCGCTTGCGTAGCCCCACACACCTGGGGGCTGCAGGCTTTCCTGCTGCCTTCAGCCTCAAAAGCACCCTTTCCCACTTGGCGCCACGCCAGGCCCAAAAATGGCCATATGTCTGGAGACTGGTCCCACGCCCAAAGAGCCAGCAGGGAAAACTATGCCTTGTTCTAAAGCTCTTTGGGAACCGCTTGCGTAGCCCCACACACCTGGGGGCTGCAGGCTTTCCTGCTGCCTTCAGCCTCAAAACCACCCTTTCCCAGTTGGCCCCGCGCCAGGCACAAAAATGGCCATATGTCTGGAGACTGGTCCCTTTCCCAAAGAGCCAGGAGGGAAAACTATGCCTTGTTCTAAAGCCCTTTGGGAACCGCTTGCGTAGCCCCACACACCTGGGGGCTGCAGGCTTTTCTGGCACCTTCAGCCTCAAAACCACCCTTTCCCACATGGCGTCACGCCAGGCACAAAAATGGCTATATGTCTAGAGACTGGTCCCACGCCCAAAGAGCCAGCAGGGAAAACTATGCCTTGTACTAAAGCTCTTTGGGAACCGCTTGCGTAACCCCACACACCTGGGGGCTGCAGGCTTTCCTGCTCTCTTCAGCCTCAAAAGCACGCTTTCCCACCTGGCCCCGTGCCAGGCACAAAAATGGCCATATGTCTGGAGACTGGTGCCACGCCTAAAGAGCCAGCATGGAAAACTATGTCTTGTTCTAAAGCTCTTTGGGAACCGCCTGCGTAGCCCCACACACCTGGGGGCTGCAGACTTTCCTGCTGCCTTCAGCCTCAAAACAACCCTTTCTCACTTGGCGTCGCTCCAGGCCCAAAAATGGCCATATGTCTGGAGATTGGTCCCACGCCCAAAGAGCCAGCAGGGAAAACTATGCCTTGTTCTAAAGGTCTTTGGGAACCGCTTGCGTAGCCCCACACACCTGGGGGCTGCAGGCTTTCCTGCTCTCTTCAGCCTCAAAAGCACCCTTTCCCACTTGGCCCCGTGCCAGGCCCAAAAATGGCCATATGTCTGGAGACTGGTCCCACGCCCAAAGAGCCAGCAGGGAAAACTATGCCTTGTTCTAAAGCTCTTTCGGAACCGCTTGCGTAGCCCCACACACCTGCGGGCTGCAGACTTTCCTGCTGCCTTCAGCCTCAAAACCAACCTTTCCCACTTGGCGTCGCGCCAGGCCCAAAAATGGCCATATGTCTGGAGACTGGTCCCACGCCCAAAGAGCCAGCATGGAAAGCTATGCCTTGTTCTAAAGCTCTTTGGGAACCGCTTGCGTAGCCCCACACACCTGGGGGCTGCAGACTTTCCTGCTGCCTTCAGACTCAAAAAGCACCCTTTCCCACTTGGCGCCACGTCAGGCCCAAAAATGGCCATATGTCTGGAGACTGGTCCCACGCCCAAAGAGCCAGCAGGGAAAACTATGCCTTGTTCTAAAGCTCTTTGGGAACCGCTTGCGTAGCCCCACAGACCTGGGGGCTGCAGGCTTTCCTGCTCTCTTCAGCCTCAAAAGCACCCTTTCCCACTTGGCGCCACGCCAGGCACAAAAATGGCCATATGTCTGGAGGTTGGTCCCACGCCCAAAGAGCCAGCAGGGAAAACCATGCCTTGTTCTAAAGCTCTTTGGGAACCGCTTGCGTAGCCCCACACACCTGGGGGCTGCAGGCTTTCCTGCTGCCTTCAGCCTCAAAACCACCCCTTCCCACTTAGCGCCGCGCCAGGCCCAAAAATGGCCATATGTCTAGAGACTGGTCCCACGCCCAAAGAGCCAGCAGGGAAAACCATGCCTTGTTATAAAGCTCTTTGGGAACCGCTTGCGTAGCCCCACACACCTGGGGGCTGCAGGCTTTCCTGCTGCCTTCAGCCTCAAAACCACCCTTTCCCACTTGGCGCCACGCCAGGCCCAAAAATGGCCATATGTCTGGAGACTGGTCCCACGCCCAAAGAGCCAGCAGGGAAAACTATGCCTTGTTCTAAAGCTCTTTGGGAACCGCTTGCGTAGCCCCACACACCTGGGGGCTGCAGGCTTTCCTGCTGCCTTCAGCCTCAAAACCACCCTTTCCCACTTGGCGCCACGCCAGGCCCAAAAATGGCCATATGTCTGGAGACTGGTCCCACGCCCAAAGAGCCAGCAGGGAAAACTATGCCTTGTTCTAAAGCTCTTTGGGAACCGCTTGCGTAGCCCCACACACCTGGGGGCTGCAGGCTTTCCTGCTGCCTTCAGCCTCAAAACCACCCTTTCCCACTTGGCCCCGCGCCAGGCACAAAAATGGCCATATGTCTGGAGACTGGTCCCTTTCCCAAAGAGCCAGCAGGGAAAACTATGCCTTGTTCTAAAGCTCTTTGGGAACCGCTTGCGTAGCCCCACAGACCTGGGGGCTGCAGGCTTTCCTGCTCTCTTCAGCCTCAAAAGCACGCTTTCCCACTTGGCGCTGCGCCAGGCCCAAAAATGGCCATATATCTGGAGACTGGTCCCACGCCCAAAGAGCCAGCAGGGAAAACTATGCCTTGTTCTAAAGCTCTTTGGGAACCGCTTGCGTAGCCCCACAGACCTTGGGGCTGCAGGCTTTCCTGCTGCCTTCAGCCTCAAAACCACCCTTTCCCACTTGGCGCCGCGCCATGCCCAAAAATGGCCATATGTCTGGAGACTGGTCCCACGCCCAAAGAGCCAGCAGGGAAAACTATGCCTTGTACTAAAGCTCTTTGGGAACCGCTTGCGTAGCCCCACACACCTGGGGGCTGCAGGCTTTCCTGCTGCCTTCAGCCTCAAAACCACCCTTTTCCACATGGCGTCACGCCATGCCCAAAAATGGCCATATATCTGGAGACTGGTCCCACGACCAAAGAGCCAGCAGGGAAAACTATGCCTTGTTCTAAAGCTCTTTGGGAACCGCTTGCGTAGCCCTACACACCTGGGGGCTGCAGGCTTTCCTGCTGCCTTCAGCCTCAAAACCACCCTTTCCAACTTGGCCCCGCAGCAGGCTCAAAAATGGCCACATGGCTGCAGATTGGTCCCTTTCCCAAAGAGCCAGCAGGGAAAATTATGCCTTGTTCTAAAGCTCTTTGGGATCCGCTTGCGTGGCCCCACACACGTGGGGGCTGCAGGCTTTCCTGCTGCCTTCAGCCTCAAAAGCACGCTTTCCCACTTGGCGCCACGCCAGGACCAAAAATGGCCATATGTCTGGAGGTTGGTCCCACGCCCAAAGAGCCAGCAGGGAAAACTATGCCTTGTTCTAAAGCTCTTTGGGAACCGCTTGCGTAGCCCCACACACCTGGGGGCTGCAGGCTTTCCTGCTCTCTTCAGCCTCAAAAGAACGCTTTCCCACTTGGCGCCGCGCCAGGCACAAAAATGGGTATATGGCTGGAGACTGGTCCCACGCCCAAAGAGCCAGCAGGGAAAACTATGCCTTGTTCTAAAGCTCTTTGGGAACCGCTTGCGTAGCCCCACAGACCTGGGGGCTGCAGGCTTTCCTGCTGCCTTCAGCCTCAAAACCACCCTTTCCCATATGGCGCCGCGCCATGCCCAAAAATGGCCATATGTCTGGAGACTGGTCCCACGCCCAAAGAGCCAGCAGGGAAAACTATGCCTTGTTCTAAAGCTCTTTGGGAACCGCTTGCGTAGCCCCACACACCTGGGGGCTGCAGGCTTTCCTGCTGCCTTCAGCCTCAAAACCACCCTTTCCCACTTGGCCCCGCGCCAGGCACAAAAATGGCCATATGTCTGGAGACTGGTCCCTTTCCCAAAGAGCCAGCAGGGAAAACTATGCCTTGTTCTAAAGCTCTTTGGGAACCGCTTGCGTAGCCCCACAGACCTGGGGGCTGCAGGCTTTCCTGCTCTCTTCAGCCTCAAAAGCACGCTTTCCCACTTGGCGCTGCGCCAGGCCCAAAAATGGCCATATATCTGGAGACTGGTCCCACGCCCAAAGAGCCAGCAGGGAAAACTATGCCTTGTTCTAAAGCTCTTTGGGAACCGCTTGCGTAGCCCCACAGACCTTGGGGCTGCAGGCTTTCCTGCTGCCTTCAGCCTCAAAACCACCCTTTCCCACTTGGCGCCGCGCCATGCCCAAAAATGGCCATATGTCTGGAGACTGGTCCCACGCCCAAAGAGCCAGCAGGGAAAACTATGCCTTGTACTAAAGCTCTTTGGGAACCGCTTGCGTAGCCCCACACACCTGGGGGCTGCAGGCTTTCCTGCTGCCTTCAGCCTCAAAACCACCCTTTTCCACATGGCGTCACGCCATGCCCAAAAATGGCCATATATCTGGAGACTGGTCCCACGACCAAAGAGCCAGCAGGGAAAACTATGCCTTGTTCTAAAGCTCTTTGGGAACCGCTTGCGTAGCCCTACACACCTGGGGGCTGCAGGCTTTCCTGCTGCCTTCAGCCTCAAAACCACCCTTTCCAACTTGGCCCCGCAGCAGGCTCAAAAATGGCCACATGGCTGCAGATTGGTCCCTTTCCCAAAGAGCCAGCAGGGAAAATTATGCCTTGTTCTAAAGCTCTTTGGGATCCGCTTGCGTGGCCCCACACACGTGGGGGCTGCAGGCTTTCCTGCTGCCTTCAGCCTCAAAAGCACGCTTTCCCACTTGGCGCCACGCCAGGACCAAAAATGGCCATATGTCTGGAGGTTGGTCCCACGCCCAAAGAGCCAGCAGGGAAAACTATGCCTTGTTCTAAAGCTCTTTGGGAACCGCTTGCGTAGCCCCACACACCTGGGGGCTGCAGGCTTTCCTGCTCTCTTCAGCCTCAAAAGAACGCTTTCCCACTTGGCGCCGCGCCAGGCACAAAAATGGGTATATGGCTGGAGACTGGTCCCACGCCCAAAGAGCCAGCAGGGAAAACTATGCCTTGTTCTAAAGCTCTTTGGGAACCGCTTGCGTAGCCCCACAGACCTGGGGGCTGCAGGCTTTCATGCTGCCTTCAGCCTCAAAACCACCCTTTCCCATATGGCGCCGCGCCATGCCCAAAAATGGCCATATGTCTGGAGACTGGTCCCACGCCCAAAGAGCCAGCAGGGAAAACTATGCCTTGTTCTAAAGCTCTTTGGGAACGGCTTGCGTAGCCCCACAGACCTTGGGGCTGCAGGCTTTCCTGCTGCCTTCAGCCTCAAAACCACCCTTTCCCACTTGGCCCCGCAGCAGGCTCAAAAATGGCCACATGGCTGCAGATTGGTCCCTTTCCCAAAGAGCCAGCAGGGAAAATTATGCCTTGTTCTAAAGCTCTTTGGGAACCGCTTGCGTGGCCCCACACACCTGGGGGCTGCAGGCTTTCCTGCTCTCTTCAGCCTCAAAAGCACCATTTCCCACTTAGCGCCAAGCCAGGCCCAAAAATGGCCATATGTCTGGAGATTCGTTCCACGCCCAAAGAGCCAGCAGGGAAAACTATGCCTTGTTCTAAAGCTCTTTGGGAACCGCTTGCGTGGCCCCACACACCTGGGGGCTGCAGGCTTTCCTGCTCTCTTCAGCCTCAAAAGCACCATTTCCCACTTAGCGCCAAGCCAGGCCCAAAAATGGCCATATGTCTGGAGATTCGTTCCACGCCCAAAGAGCCAGCAGGGAAAACTATGCCTTGTTCTAAAGCTCTTAGGGAACGGCTTGCGTAGCCCCACACACCTGGGGGCTGCAGGCTTTCCTGCTCTCTTCAGCCTCAAAAGCACGCTTTCCCACTTGGCCCCACAGCAGGCACAAAAATGGCCATATGGCTGGAGATTGGTCCCACGCTAAAAGAGCCAGCAGGGAAAACTATGCCTTGTTCTAAAGCTCTTTGGGAACCGCTTGCGTAGCCCCACACACCTGGGGGCTGCAGGCTTTCCTGCTGCCTTCAGCCTCAAAACCACCCTTTTCCACACGGCGTCACGCCATGCTCAAAAATGGCCATATGTCTGGAGACTGGTCCCACGCCCAAAGAGCCAGCAGGGAAAACTATGCCTTGTTCTAAAGCTCTTTGGGAACCGCTTGCGTAGCCCCACACACCTGGGGGCTGCAGGCTTTTCTGCTGCCTTCAGCCTCAAAACCACCCTTTCCCACATGGCGCCGCGCCAGGCACAAAAATGGCCATATGTCTGGAGACTGGTCCCACGCCCAAAGAGCCAGCAGGGAAAACTATGCCTTGTTCTAAAGCTCTTTGGGATCCGCTTGCGTAGCCCCACACACCTGGGGGCTGCAGGCTTTCCTGCTGCCTTCAGCCTCAAAAGCACCCTTTCCCACTTGGCCCCGCAGCAGGCACAAAAATGGCCATATGTCTGGAGATTGGTCCCTTTCCCAAAGAGCCAGCAGGGAAAATTATGCCTTGTTCTAAAGCTCTTTGGGAACCGCTTGCGTAGCCCCACACACCTGGGGGCTGCAGGCTTTCCTGCTGCCTTCAGCCTCAAAACCACCCTTTCCCAAATGGCGTCACACCAGGCACAAAAATGGCCATATGTCTGGAGACTGGTCCCACGCCCAAAGAGCCAGCAGGGAAAACTATGCCTTGTTCTAAAGCTCTTTGGGAACCGCTTGCGTAGCCCCACACACCTGGGGGCTGCAGGCTTTCCTGCTGCCTTCAGCCTCAAAAGCACCCTTTCCCACTTGGCCCCGCAGCAGGCACAAAAATGGCCATATGTCTGGAGATTGGTCCCTTTCCCAAAGAGCCAGCAGGGAAAATTATGCCTTGTTCTAAAGCTCTTTGGGAACCGCTTGCGTAGCCCCACACACCTGGGGGCTGCAGGCTTTCCTGCTGCCTTCAGACTCAAAACCACCCTTTCCCAAATGGCGTCACACCAGGCACAAAAATGGCCATATGTCTGGAGGTTGGTCCCACGCCCAAAGAGCCAGCAGGGAAAACTATGCCTTGTTCTAAAGCTCTTTGGGAACCGCTTGCGTAGCCCCACAGACCTTGGGGCTGCAGGCTTTCCTGCTCTCTTCAGCCTCAAAAGCACGCTTTCCCACTTGGCGCTGCGCCAGGCCCAAAAATGGCCATATGTCTGGAGACTGGTCCCACGCCCAAAGAGCCAGCAGGGAAAACTATGCCTTGTTCTAAAGCTCTTTGGGAACCGCTTGCGTAGCCCCACACACCTGGGGGCTGCAGGCTTTCCTGCTGCCTTCAGCCTCAAAACCACCCTTTCCCACATGGCGCCGCGCCAGGCACAAAAATGGCCATATGTCTGGAGACTGGTCCCACGCCCAAAGAGCCAGCAGGGAAAACTATGCCTTGTTCTAAAGCTCTTTGGGAACCGCTTGCGTAGCCCCACACACCTGGGGGCTGCAGGCTTTCCTGCTCTCTTCAGCCTCAAAAGCACCCTTTCCCACTTAGCCCCGCAGCAGGCACAAAAATGGCCATATGTCTGGAGATTGGTCCCTTTCCCAAAGAGCCAGCAGGGAAAATTATGCCTTGTTCTAAAGCTCTTTGGGAACCGCTTGCGTAGCCCCACACACCTGGGGGCTGCAGGCTTTCCTGCTGCCTTCAGCCTCAAAACCACCCTTTCCCAAATGGCGTCACACCAGGAAAGCTCTTTGGGAACCGCTTGCGTAGCCCCACACACCTGGGGGCTGCAGGCTTTCCTGCTGCCTTCAGCCTCAAAACCACCCTTTCCCACTTGGCGCTGCGCCAGGCCCAAAAATGGCCATATGTCTGGAGACTGGTCCCACGCCCAAAGAGCCAGCAGGGAAAACTATGCCTTGTTCTAAAGCTCTTTGGGAACCGCTTGCGTAGCCCCACACACCTGGGGGCTGCAGGCTTTCCTGCTGCCTTCAGCCTCAAAACCACCCTTTCCCACATGGCGCCGCGCCAGGCACAAAAATGGCCATATGTCTGGAGACTGGTCCCACGCCCAAAGAGCCAGCAGGGAAAACTATGCCTTGTTCTAAAGCTCTTTGGGAACCGCTTGCGTAGCCCCACACACCTGGGGGCTGCAGGCTTTCCTGCTGCCTTCAGCCTCAAAAGCACCCTTTCCCACTTGGCCCCGCAGCAGGCACAAAAATGGCCATATGTCTGGAGATTGGTCCCTTTCCCAAAGAGCCAGCAGGGAAAATTATGCCTTGTTCTAAAGCTCTTTGGGAACCGCTTGCGTAGCCCCACACACCTGGGGGCTGCAGGCTTTCCTGCTGCCTTCAGCCTCAAAACATCCCTTTCCCAAATGGCGTCACACCAGGCACAAAAATGGCCATATGTCTGGAGGTTGGTCCCACGCCCAAAGAGCCAGCAGGGAAAACTATGCCTTGTTCTAAAGCTCTTTGGGAACCGCTTGCGTAGCCCCACAGACCTTGGGGCTGCAGGCTTTCCTGCTCTCTTCAGCCTCAAAAGCACGCTTTCCCACTTGGCGCTGCGCCAGGCCCAAAAATGGCCATATGTCTGGAGACTGGTCCCACGACCAAAGAGCCAGCAGGGAAAACTATGCCTTGTTCTAAAGCTCTTTGGGAACCGCTTGCGTAGCCCCACAGACCTGGGGGCTGCAGGCTTTCCTGCTGCCTTCAGCCTCAAAACCACCCTTTCCCACATGGCGCCGCGCCAGGCACAAAAATGGCCATATGTCTGGAGACTGGTCCCACGCCCAAAGAGCCAGCAGGGAAAACTATGCCTTGTTCTAAAGCTCTTTGGGAACCGCTTGCGTAGCCCCACACACCTGGGGGCTGCAGGCTTTCCTGCTGCCTTCAGCCTCAAAACCACCCTTTCCCACTTGGCCCCGCAGCAGGCACAAAAATGGCCATATGTCTGGAGATTGGTCCCTTTCCCAAAGAGCCAGCAGGGAAAATTATGCCTTGTTCTAAAGCTCTTTGGGAACCGCTTGCGTAGCCCCACACACCTGGGGGCTGCAGGCTTTCCTGCTGCCTTCAGCCTCAAAACCACCCTTTCCCAAATGGCGTCACACCAGGCACAAAAATGGCCATATGTCTGGAGGTTGGTCCCACGCCCAAAGAGCCAGCAGGGAAAACTATGCCTTGTTCTAAAGCTCTTTGGGAACCGCTTGCGTAGCCCCACAGACCTGGGGGCTGCAGGCTTTCCTGCTGCCTTCAGCCTCAAAACCACCCTTTCCCACTTGGCGCTGCGCCAGGCACAAAAATGGCCATATGTCTGGAGACTGGTCCCACGCCCAAAGAGCCAGCAGGGAAAACTATGCCTTGTTCTAAAGCTCTTTGGGAACCGCTTGCGTAGCCCCACACACCTGGGGGCTGCAGGCTTTCCTGCTGCCTTCAGCCTCAAAACCACCCTTTCCCAAATGGCGTCACACCAGGCACAAAAATGGCCATATGTCTGGAGGTTGGTCCCACGCCCAAAGAGCCAGCAGGGAAAACTATGCCTTGTTCTAAAGCTCTTTGGGAACCGCTTGCGTAGCCCCACAGACCTTGGGGCTGCAGGCTTTCCTGCTCTCTTCAGCCTCAAAAGCACGCTTTCCCACTTGGCGCTGCGCCAGGCCCAAAAATGGCCATATGTCTGGAGACTGGTCCCACGACCAAAGAGCCAGCAGGGAAAACTATGCCTTGTTCTAAAGCTCTTTGGGAACCGCTTGCGTAGCCCCACACACCTGGGGGCTGCAGGCTTTCCTGCTGCCTTCAGCCTCAAAAGCACCCTTTTCCAAATGGCGTCACGCCAGGCAAAAAAATGGCCATATATCTGGAGACTGGTCCCACGACCAAAGAGCCAGCAGGGAAAACTATGCCTTGTTCTAAAGCTCTTTGGGAACCGCTTGCGTAGCCCCACAGACCTGGGGGCTGCAGGCTTTCCTGCTGCCTTCAGCCTCAAAACCACCTATTCTCACTTGGCGCCGGGCCAGGCCCAAAAATGGCCATATGTCTGGAGATGGGTCCCACGCCCAAAGAGCCAGCAGGGAAAACCATGCCTTGTTCTAAAGCTCTTTGGGAACCGCTTGTGTAGCCCCACACACCTGGGGGCTGCAGGCTTTCCTGCTGCCTTCAGCCTCAAAACCACCCTTTTCCACATGGCGTCACGCCATGCCCAAAAATGGCCATATATCTGGAGACTGGTCCCACGACCAAAGAGCCAGCAGGGAAAACTATGCCTTGTTCTAAAGCTCTTTGGGAACCGCTTGCGTAGCCCCACAGACCTGGGGGCTGCAGGCTTTCCTGCTGCCTTCAGCCTCAAAACCACCCTTTCCCACTTGGCGTCACGCCAGGCACAAAAATGGCCACATGGCTGCAGATTGGTCCCTTTCCCAAAGAGCCAGCAGGGAAAATTATGCCTTGTTCTAAAGCTCTTTGGGAACCGCTTGCGTAGCCCCACACACCTGGGGGCTGCAGGCTTTCCTGCTGCCTTCAGCCTCAAAAGCACCATTTCCCACTTGGCGCTGCGCCAGGCCCAAAAATGGCCATATGTCTGGAGATTCGTTCCACGCCCAAAGAGCCAGCAGGGAAAACTATGCCTTGTTCTAAAGCTCTTTGGGAACCGCTTGCGTAGCCCCACACACCTGGGGGCTGCAGGCTTTCCTGCTCTCTTCAGCCTCAAAAGCACGCTTTCCCACTTGGCGCTGCGCCAGGCCCAAAAATGGCCATATATCTGGAGACTGGTCCCACGACCAAAGAGCCAGCAGGGAAAACTATGCCTTGTTCTAAAGCTCTTTGGGAACCGCTTGCGTAGCCCCACACACCTTGGGGCTGCAGGCTTTCCTGCTGCCTTCAGCCTCAAAACCACCCTTTCCCACTTGGCGCCGCGCCATGCCCAAAAATGGCCATATGTCTGGAGACTGGTCCCACGCCCACAGAGCCAGCAGGGAAAACTATGCCTTGTACTAAAGCTCTTTGGGAACCGCTTGCGTAGCCCCACACACCTGGGGGCTGCAGGCTTTCCTGCTGCCTTCAGCCTCAAAACCACCCTTTTCCACATGGCGTCACGCCATGCCCAAAAATGGCCATATATCTGGAGACTGGTCCCACGACCAAAGAGCCAGCAGGGAAAACTATGCCTTGTTCTAAAGCTCTTTGGGAACCGCTTGCGTAGCCCTACACACCTGGGGGCTGCAGGCTTTCCTGCTGCCTTCAGCCTCAAAACCACCCTTTCCAACTTGGCCCCGCAGCAGGCTCAAAAATGGCCACATGGCTGCAGATTGGTCCCTTTCCCAAAGAGCCAGCAGGGAAAATTATGCCTTGTTCTAAAGCTCTTTGGGATCCGCTTGCGTGGCCCCACACACGTGGGGGCTGCAGGCTTTCCTGCTGCCTTCAGCCTCAAAAGCACGCTTTCCCACTTGGCGCCACGCCAGGACCAAAAATGGCCATATGTCTGGAGGTTGGTCCCACGCCCAAAGAGCCAGCAGGGAAAACTATGCCTTGTTCTAAAGCTCTTTGGGAACCGCTTGCGTAGCCCCACACACCTGGGGGCTGCAGGCTTTCCTGCTCTCTTCAGCCTCAAAAGAACGCTTTCCCACTTGGCGCCGCGCCAGGCACAAAAATGGGTATATGGCTGGAGACTGGTCCCACGCCCAAAGAGCCAGCAGGGAAAACTATGCCTTGTTCTAAAGCTCTTTGGGAACCGCTTGCGTAGCCCCACAGACCTGGGGGCTGCAGGCTTTCCTGCTGCCTTCAGCCTCAAAACCACCCTTTCCCATATGGCGCCGCGCCATGCCCAAAAATGGCCATATGTCTGGAGACTGGTCCCACGCCCAAAGAGCCAGCAGGGAAAACTATGCCTTGTTCTAAAGCTCTTTGGGAACGGCTTGCGTAGCCCCACACACGTGGGGGCTGCAGGCTTTCCTGCTGCCTTCAGCCTCAAAACCACCCTTTTCCACATGGCGTCACGCCATGCCCAAAAATGGCCATATATCTGGAGACTGGTCCCACGACCAAAGAGCCAGCAGGGAAAACTATGCCTTGTTCTAAAGCTCTTTGGGAACCGCTTGTGTAGCCCCACACACCTGGGGGCTGCAGGCTTTCCTGCTGCCTTCAGCCTCAAAACCACCCTTTCCCACTTGGCCCCGCAGCAGGCTCAAAAATGGCCACATGGCTGCAGATTGGTCCCTTTCCCAAAGAGCCAGCAGGGAAAATTATGCCTTGTTCTAAAGCTCTTTGGGAACCGCTTGCGTAGCCCCACACACCTGGGGGCTGCAGGCTTTCCTGCTCTCTTCAGCCTCAAAAGCACCATTTCCCACTTAGCGCCAAGCCAGGCCCAAAAATGGCCATATGTCTGGAGATTCGTTCCACGCCCAAAGAGCCAGCAGGGAAAACTATGCCTTGTTCTAAAGCTCTTAGGGAACGGCTTGCGTAGCCCCACACACCTGGGGGCTGCAGGCTTTCCTGCTCTCTTCAGCCTCAAAAGCACGCTATCCCACTTGGCCCCACAGCAGGCACAAAAATGGCCATATGGCTGGAGATTGGTCCCACGCTAAAAGAGCCAGCAGGGAAAACTATGCCTTGTTCTAAAGCTCTTTGGGAACCGCTTGCGTAGCCCCACACACCTGGGGGCTGCAGGCTTTCCTGCTGCCTTCAGCCTCAAAACCACCCTTTTCCACACGGCGTCACGCCATGCTCAAAAATGGCCATATGTCTGGAGACTGGTCCCACGCCCAAAGAGCCAGCAGGGAAAACTATGCCTTGTTCTAAAGCTCTTTGGGAACCGCTTGCGTAGCCCCACACACCTGGGGGCTGCAGGCTTTCCTGCTGCCTTCAGCCTCAAAACCACCCTTTCCCACATGGCGCCGCGCCAGGCACAAAAATGGCCATATGTCTGGAGACTGGTCCCACGCCCAAAGAGCCAGCAGGGAAAACTATGCCTTGTTCTAAAGCTCTTTGGGAACCGCTTGCGTAGCCCCACACACCTGGGGGCTGCAGGCTTTCCTGCTGCCTTCAGCCTCAAAAGCACCCTTTCCCACTTGGCCCCGCAGCAGGCACAAAAATGGCCATATGTCTGGAGATTGGTCCCTTTCCCAAAGAGCCAGCAGGGAAAATTATGCCTTGTTCTAAAGCTCTTTGGGAACCGCTTGCGTAGCCCCACACACCTGGGGGCTGCAGGCTTTCCTGCTGCCTTCAGCCTCAAAACCACCCTTTCCCAAATGGCGTCACACCAGGCACAAAAATGGCCATATGTCTGGAGGTTGGTCCCACGCCCAAAGAGCCAGCAGGGAAAACTATGCCTTGTTCTAAAGCTCTTTGGGAACCGCTTGCGTAGCCCCACAGACCTGGGGGCTGCAGGCTTTCCTGCTGCCTTCAGCCTCAAAACCACCCTTTCCCACTTGGCGCTGCGCCAGGCCCAAAAATGGCCATATGTCTGGAGACTGGTCCCACGCCCAAAGAGCCAGCAGGGAAAACTATGCCTTGTTCTAAAGCTCTTTGGGAACCGCTTGCGTAGCCCCACACACCTGGGGGCTGCAGGCTTTCCTGCTGCCTTCAGCCTCAAAACCACCCTTTTCCACACGGCGTCACGCCATGCCCAAAAATGGCCATATGTCTGGAGACTGGTCCCACGCCCAAAGAGCCAGCAGGGAAAACTATGCCTTGTTCTAAAGCTCTTTGGGAACCGCTTGCGTAGCCCCACAGACCTGGGGGCTGCAGGCTTTCCTGCTCTCTTCAGCCTCAAAAGCACGCTTTCCCACTTGGCGCTGCGCCAGGCCCAAAAATGGCCATATGTCTGGAGACTGGTCCCACGCCCAAAGAGCCAGCAGGGAAAACTATGCCTTGTTCTAAAGCTCTTTGGGAACCGCTTGCGTAGCCCCACAGACCTGGGGGCTGCAGGCTTTCCTGCTGCCTTCAGCCTCAAAACCACCCTTTCCCACATGGCGCCGCGCCAGGCCCAAAAATGGCCATATGTCTGGAGACTGGTCCCACGCCCAAAGAGCCAGCAGGGAAAACTATGCCTTGTTCTAAAGCTCTTTGGGAACCGCTTGCGTAGCCCCACACACCTGGGGGCTGCAGGCTTTCCTGCTGCCTTCAGCCTCAAAACCACCCTTTCCCACTTGGCCCCGCAGCAGGCACAAAAATGGCCATATGTCTGGAGATTGGTCCCTTTCCCAAAGAGCCAGCAGGGAAAATTATGCCTTGTTCTAAAGCTCTTTGGGAACCGCTTGTGTAGCCCCACACACCTGGGGGCTGCAGGCTTTCCTGCTGCCTTCAGCCTCAAAACCACCCTTTCCCAAATGGCGTCACACCAGGCACAAAAATGGCCATATGTCTGGAGATTGGTCCCACGCCCAAAGAGCCAGCAGGGAAAACTATGCCTTGTTCTAAAGCTCTTTGGGAACCGCTTGCGTAGCCCCACACACCTGGGGGCTGCAGGCTTTCCTGCTGCCTTCAGCCTCAAAACCACCCTTTCCCACTTGGCGCTGCGCCAGGCCCAAAAATGGCCATATGTCTGGAGACTGGTCCCACGCCCAAAGAGCCAGCAGGGAAAACTATGCCCTGTTCTAAAGCTCTTTGGGAACCGCTTGCGTAGCCCCACACACCTGGGGGCTGCAGGCTTTCCTGCTGCCTTCAGCCTCAAAACCACCCTTTCCCACATGGCGCCTGGCCAGGCCCAAAAATGGCCATATGTCTGGAGACTGGTCCCACGCCCAAAGAGCCAGCAGGGAAAACTATGCCTTGTTCTAAAGCTCTTTGGGAACCGCTTGCGTAGCCCCACACACCTGGGGGCTGCAGGCTTTCCTGCTGCCTTCAGCCTCAAAAGCACCCTTTCCCACTTGGCCCCGCAGCAGGCACAAAAATGGCCATATGTCTGGAGATTGGTCCCTTTCCCAAAGAGCCAGCAGGGAAAATTATGCCTTGTTCTAAAGCTCTTTGGGAACCGCTTGCGTAGCCCCACACACCTGGGGGCTGCAGGCTTTCCTGCTGCCTTCAGCCTCAAAAGCACCCTTTTCCAAATGGCGTCACGCCAGGCAAAAAAATGGCCATATATCTGGAGACTGGTCCCACGACCAAAGAGCCAGCAGGGAAAACTATGCCTTGTTCTAAAGCTCTTTGGGAACCGCTTGCGTAGCCCCACAGACCTGGGGGCTGCAGGCTTTCCTGCTGCCTTCAGCCTCAAAACCACCTATTCTCACTTGGCGCCGGGCCAGGCCCAAAAATGGCCATATGTCTGGAGATGGGTCCCATGCCCAAAGAGCCAGCAGGGAAAACTATGCCTTGTTCTAAAGCTCTTTGGGAACCGCTTGCGTAGCCCCACACACCTGGGGGCTGCAGGCTTTCCTGCTGCCTTCAGCCTCAAAACCACCCTTTTCCAAATGGCGTCACACCAGGCACAAAAATGGCCATATGTCTGGAGGTTGGTCCCACGCCCAAAGAGCCAGCAGGGAAAACTATGCCTTGTTCTAAAGCTCTTTGGGAACCGCTTGCGTAGCCCCACAGACCTGGGGGCTGCAGGCTTTCCTGCTCTCTTCAGCCTCAAAAGCACGCTTTCCCACTTGGCGCTGCGCCAGGCCCAAAAATGGCCATATGTCTGGAGACTGGTCCCACGACCAAAGAGCCAGCAGGGAAAACTATGCCTTGTTCTAAAGCTCTTTGGGAACCGCTTGCGTAGCCCCGCAGACCTGGGGGCTGCAGGCTTTCCTGCTGCCTTCAGCCTCAAAACCACCTATTCTCACTTGGCGCCGGGCCAGGCCCAAAAATGGCCATATGTCTGGAGATGGGTCCCACGCCCAAAGAGCCAGCAGGGAAAACCATGCCTTGTTCTAAAGCTCTTTGGGAACCGCTTGCGTAGCCCCACACACCTGGGGGCTGCAGGCTTTCCTGCTGCCTTCAGCCTCAAAACCACCCTTTTCCACGTGGCGTCACGCCATGCCCAAAAATGGCCATATATCTGGAGACTGGTCCCACGCCCAAAGAGCCAGCAGGGAAAACTATGCCTTGTTCTAAAGCTCTTTGGGAACCGCTTGCGTAGCCCCACAGACCTGGGGGCTGCAGGCTTTCCTGCTGCCTTCAGCCTCAAAACCACCCTTTCCCACTTGGCCCCGCAGCAGGCTCAAAAATGGCCACATGGCTGCAGATTGGTCCCTTTCCCAAAGAGACAGCAGGGAAAGTTATGCCTTGTTCTAAAGCTCTTTGGGAACCGCTTGCGTAGCCCCACACACCTGCGGGCTGCAGGCTTTCCTGCTGCCTTCAGCCTGAAAAGCACCATTTCCCACTTGGCGCCAAGCCAGGCCCAAAAATGGCCATATGTCTGGAGACTGGTCCCACGCCCAAAGAGCCAGCAGGGAAAACTATGCCTTGTTCTAAAGCTCTTAGGGAACGGATTGCGTAGCCCCACACACCTGGGGGCTGCAGGCTTTCCTGCTCTCTTCAGCCTCAAAAGCACGCTTTCCCACTTGGCCCCGCGCCAGGCACAAAAATGGCCATATGGCTGGAGATTGGTCCCACGCTAAAAGAGCCAGCAGGGAAAACTATGCCTTGTTCTAAAGCTCTTTGGGAACCGCTTGCGTAGCCCCACACACCTGGGGGCTGCAGGCTTTCCTGCTGCCTTCAGCCTCAAAACCACCCTTTTCCACACGGCGTCACGCCATGCCCAAAAATGGCCATATGTCTGGAGACTGGTGCCACGCCCAAAGAGCCAGCAGGGAAAACTATGCCTTGTTCTAAAGCTCTTTGGGAACCGCTTGCGTAGCCCCACACACCGTGGGGCTGCAGGCTTTCCTGCTGCCTTCAGCCTCAAAACCACCCTTTCCCACATGGCGCCGCGCCAGGCCCAAAAATGGCCATATGTCTGGAGACTGGTCCCACGCCCAAAGAGCCAGCAGGGAAAACTATGCCTTGTTCTAAAGCTCTTTGGGAACCGCTTGCGTAGCCCCACACACCTGGGGGCTGCAGGCTTTCCTGCTGCCTTCAGCCTCAAAAGCACCCTTTCCCACTTGGCCCCGCAGCAGGCACAAAAATGGCCATATGTCTGGAGATTGGTCCCTTTCCCAAAGAGCCAGCAGGGAAAATTATGCCTTGTTCTAAAGCTCTTTGGGAACCGCTTGCGTAGCCCCACACACGTGGGGGCTGCAGGCTTTCCTGCTGCCTTCAGCCTCAAAACCACCCTTTCCCTAATGGCGTCACACCAGGCACAAAAATGGCCATATGTCTGGAGGTTGGTCCCACGCCCAAAGAGCCAGGAGGGAAAACTATGCCTTGTTCTAAAGCCCTTTGGGAACCGCTTGCGTAGCCCCACACACCTGGGGGCTGCAGGCTTTCCTGCTCTCTTCAGCCTCAAAAGCACGCTTTCCCACTTGGTGCTGCGCCAGGCCCAAAAATGGCCATATGTCTGGAGACTGGTCCCACGCCCAAAGAGCCAGCAGGGAAAACTATGCCTTGTTCTAAAGCTCTTTGGGAACCGCTTGCGTAGCCCCACACACCTGGGGGCTGCAGGCTTTCCTGCTGCCTTCAGCCTCAAAAGCACCCTTTTCCAAATGGCGTCACGCCAGGCAAAAAAATGGCCATATGTCTGGAGACTGGTCCCACGACCAAAGAGCCAGCAGGGAAAACTATGCCTTGTTCTAAAGCTCTTTGGGAACCGCTTGCGTGGCCCCACACACCTGGGGGCTGCAGGCTTTCCTGCTCTCTTCAGCCTCAAAACCACCCTTTCCCACTTGGCCCCGCAGCAGGCTCAAAAATGGCCACATGGCTGCAGATTGGTCCCTTTCCCAAAGAGCCAGCAGGGAAAATTATGCCTTGTTCTAAAGCTCTTTGGGAACCGCTTGCGTAGCCCCACACACCTGGGGGCTGCAGGCTTTCCTGCTGCCTTCAGCCTCAAAACCACCCTTTCCCGAATGGCGTCACACCAGGCCCAAAAATGGCCATATGTCTGGAGATTCGTTCCACGCCCAAAGAGCCAGCAGGGAAAACTATGCCTTGTTCTAAAGCTCTTAGGGAACGGCTTGCGTAGCCCCACACACCTGCGGGCTGCAGGCTTTCCTGCTGCCTTCAGCCTCAAAAGCACGCTTTCCCACTTGGCCCCGCGCCAGGCACAAAAATGGCCATATGGCTGGAGATTGGTCCTACGCTAAAAGAGCCAGCAGGGAAAACTATGCCTTGTTCTAAAGCTCTTTGGGAACCGCTTGCGTAGCCCCACACACCTGGGGGCTGCAGGCTTTCCTGCTGCCTTCAGCCTCAAAACCACCCTTTTCCACAAGGCGTCACGCCATGCCCAAAAATGGCCATATGTCTGGAGACTGGTGCCACGCCCAAAGAGCCAGTAGGGAAACCTATGCCTTGTTCTAAAGCTCTTTGGGAACCGCTTGCGTAGCCCCACACACCTGCGGGCTGCAGGCTTTCCTGCTGCCTTCAGCCTGAAAAGCACCATTTCCCACTTGGCGCCAAGCCAGGCCCAAAAATGGCCATATGTCTGGAGACTGGTCCCACGCCCAAAGAGCCAGCAGGGAAAACTATGCCTTGTTCTAAAGCTCTTAGGGAACGGATTGCGTAGCCCCACACACCTGGGGGCTGCAGGCTTTCCTGCTCTCTTCAGCCTCAAAAGCACGCTTTCCCACTTGGCCCCGCGCCAGGCACAAAAATGGCCATATGGCTGGAGATTGGTCCCACGCTAAAAGAGCCAGCAGGGAAAACTATGCCTTGTTCTAAAGCTCTTTGGGAACCGCTTGCGTAGCCCCACACACCTGGGGGCTGCAGGCTTTCCTGCTGCCTTCAGCCTCAAAACCACCCTTTTCCACACGGCGTCACGCCATGCCCAAAAATGGCCATATGTCTGGAGACTGGTGCCACGCCCAAAGAGCCAGCAGGGAAAACTATGCCTTGTTCTAAAGCTCTTTGGGAACCGCTTGCGTAGCCCCACACACCGTGGGGCTGCAGGCTTTCCTGCTGCCTTCAGCCTCAAAACCACCCTTTCCCACATGGCGCCGCGCCAGGCACAAAAATGGCCATATGTCTGGAGACTGGTCCCACGCCCAAAGAGCCAGCAGGGAAAACTATGCCTTGTTCTAAAGCTCTTTGGGAACCGCTTGCGTAGCCCCACACACCTGGGGGCTGCAGGCTTTCCTGCTGCCTTCAGCCTCAAAAGCACCCTTTCCCACTTGGCCCCGCAGCAGGCACAAAAATGGCCATATGTCTGGAGATTGGTCCCTTTCCCAAAGAGCCAGCAGGGAAAATTATGCCTTGTTCTAAAGCTCTTTGGGAACCGCTTGCGTAGCCCCACACACGTGGGGGCTGCAGGCTTTCCTGCTGCCTTCAGCCTCAAAACCACCCTTTCCCTAATGGCGTCACACCAGGCACAAAAATGGCCATATGTCTGGAGGTTGGTCCCACGCCCAAAGAGCCAGGAGGGAAAACTATGCCTTGTTCTAAAGCCCTTTGGGAACCGCTTGCGTAGCCCCACACACCTGGGGGCTGCAGGCTTTCCTGCTCTCTTCAGCCTCAAAAGCACGCTTTCCCACTTGGTGCTGCGCCAGGCCCAAAAATGGCCATATGTCTGGAGACTGGTCCCACGCCCAAAGAGCCAGCAGGGAAAACTATGCCTTGTTCTAAAGCTCTTTGGGAACCGCTTGCGTAGCCCCACACACCTGGGGGCTGCAGGCTTTCCTGCTGCCTTCAGCCTCAAAAGCACCCTTTTCCAAATGGCGTCACGCCAGGCAAAAAAATGGCCATATGTCTGGAGACTGGTCCCACGACCAAAGAGCCAGCAGGGAAAACTATGCCTTGTTCTAAAGCTCTTTGGGAACCGCTTGCGTGGCCCCACACACCTGGGGGCTGCAGGCTTTCCTGCTCTCTTCAGCCTCAAAACCACCCTTTCCCACTTGGCCCCGCAGCAGGCTCAAAAATGGCCACATGGCTGCAGATTGGTCCCTTTCCCAAAGAGCCAGCAGGGAAAATTATGCCTTGTTCTAAAGCTCTTTGGGAACCGCTTGCGTAGCCCCACACACCTGGGGGCTGCAGGCTTTCCTGCTGCCTTCAGCCTCAAAACCACCCTTTCCCGAATGGCGTCACACCAGGCCCAAAAATGGCCATATGTCTGGAGATTCGTTCCACGCCCAAAGAGCCAGCAGGGAAAACTATGCCTTGTTCTAAAGCTCTTAGGGAACGGCTTGCGTAGCCCCACACACCTGCGGGCTGCAGGCTTTCCTGCTGCCTTCAGCCTCAAAAGCACGCTTTCCCACTTGGCCCCGCGCCAGGCACAAAAATGGCCATATGGCTGGAGATTGGTCCTACGCTAAAAGAGCCAGCAGGGAAAACTATGCCTTGTTCTAAAGCTCTTTGGGAACCGCTTGCGTAGCCCCACACACCTGGGGGCTGCAGGCTTTCCTGCTGCCTTCAGCCTCAAAACCACCCTTTTCCACAAGGCGTCACGCCATGCCCAAAAATGGCCATATGTCTGGAGACTGGTGCCACGCCCAAAGAGCCAGTAGGGAAACCTATGCCTTGTTCTAAAGCTCTTTGGGAACCGCTTGCGTAGCCCCACACACCTGGGGGCTGCAGGCTTTCCTGCTGCCTTCAGCCTCAAAACCACCCTTTCCCACTTGGCCCCGCAGCAGGCTCAAAAATGGCCACATGGCTGCAGATTGGTCCCTTTCCCAAAGAGCCAGCAGGGAAAATTATGCCTTGTTCTAAAGCTCTTTGGGAACCGCTTGCGTGGCCCCACACACCTGGGGGCTGCAGGCTTTCCTGCTCTCTTCAGCCTCAAAAGCACCATTTCCCACTTAGCGCCAAGCCAGGCCCAAAAATGGCCATATGTCTGGAGATTCGTTCCACGCCCAAAGAGCCAGCAGGGAAAACTATGCCTTGTTCTAAAGCTCTTAGGGAACGGCTTGCGTAGCCCCACACACCTGGGGGCTGCAGGCTTTCCTGCTCTCTTCAGCCTCAAAAGCACGCTATCCCACTTGGCCCCACAGCAGGCACAAAAATGGCCATATGGCTGGAGATTGGTCCCACGCTAAAAGAGCCAGCAGGGAAAACTATGCCTTGTTCTAAAGCTCTTTGGGAACCGCTTGCGTAGCCCCACACACCTGGGGGCTGCAGGCTTTCCTGCTGCCTTCAGCCTCAAAACCACCCTTTTCCACACGGCGTCACGCCATGCTCAAAAATGGCCATATGTCTGGAGACTGGTCCCACGCCCAAAGAGCCAGCAGGGAAAACTATGCCTTGTTCTAAAGCTCTTTGGGAACCGCTTGCGTAGCCCCACACACCTGGGGGCTGCAGGCTTTCCTGCTGCCTTCAGCCTCAAAACCACCCTTTCCCACATGGCGCCGCGCCAGGCACAAAAATGGCCATATGTCTGGAGACTGGTCCCACGCCCAAAGAGCCAGCAGGGAAAACTATGCCTTGTTCTAAAGCTCTTTGGGAACCGCTTGCGTAGCCCCACACACCTGGGGGCTGCAGGCTTTCCTGCTGCCTTCAGCCTCAAAAGCACCCTTTCCCACTTGGCCCCGCAGCAGGCACAAAAATGGCCATATGTCTGGAGATTGGTCCCTTTCCCAAAGAGCCAGCAGGGAAAATTATGCCTTGTTCTAAAGCTCTTTGGGAACCGCTTGCGTAGCCCCACACACCTGGGGGCTGCAGGCTTTCCTGCTGCCTTCAGCCTCAAAACCACCCTTTCCCACTTGGCGCTGCGCCAGGCCCAAAAATGGCCATATGTCTGGAGGTTGGTCCCACGCCCAAAGAGCCAGCAGGGAAAACTATGCCTTGTTCTAAAGCTCTTTGGGAACCGCTTGCGTAGCCCCACACACCTGGGGGCTGCAGGCTTTCCTGCTGCCTTCAGCCTCAAAACCACCCTTTCCCACATGGCGCCGCGCCAGGCACAAAAATGGCCATATGTCTGGAGACTGGTCCCACGCCCAAAGAGCCAGCAGGGAAAACTATGCCTTGTTCTAAAGCTCTTTGGGAACCGCTTGCGTAGCCCCACACACCTGGGGGCTGCAGGCTTTCCTGCTGCCTTCAGCCTCAAAACCACCCTTTCCCACTTGGCCCCGCAGCAGGCACAAAAATGGCCATATGTCTGGAGATTGGTCCCTTTCCCAAAGAGCCAGCAGGGAAAATTATGCCTTGTTCTAAAGCTCTTTGGGAACCGCTTGTGTAGCCCCACACACCTGGGGGCTGCAGGCTTTCCTGCTGCCTTCAGCCTCAAAACCACCCTTTCCCAAATGGCGTCACACCAGGCACAAAAATGGCCATATGTCTGGAGATTGGTCCCACGCCCAAAGAGCCAGCAGGGAAAACTATGCCTTGTTCTAAAGCTCTTTGGGAACCGCTTGCGTAGCCCCACACACCTGGGGGCTGCAGGCTTTCCTGCTGCCTTCAGCCTCAAAACCACCCTTTCCCACTTGGCGCTGCGCCAGGCCCAAAAATGGCCATATGTCTGGAGACTGGTCCCACGCCCAAAGAGCCAGCAGGGAAAACTATGCCTTGTTCTAAAGCTCTTTGGGAACCGCTTGCGTAGCCCCACACACCTGGGGGCTGCAGGCTTTCCTGCTGCCTTCAGCCTCAAAACCACCCTTTCCCACATGGCGCCTGGCCAGGCCCAAAAATGGCCATATGTCTGGAGACTGGTCCCACGCCCAAAGAGCCAGCAGGGAAAACTATGCCTTGTTCTAAAGCTCTTTGGGAACCGCTTGCGTAGCCCCACACACCTGGGGGCTGCAGGCTTTCCTGCTGCCTTCAGCCTCAAAAGCACCCTTTCCCACTTGGCCCCGCAGCAGGCACAAAAATGGCCATATGTCTGGAGATTGGTCCCTTTCCCAAAGAGCCAGCAGGGAAAATTATGCCTTGTTCTAAAGCTCTTTGGGAACCGCTTGCGTAGCCCCACACACCTGGGGGCTGCAGGCTTTCCTGCTGCCTTCAGCCTCAAAAGCACCCTTTTCCAAATGGCGTCACGCCAGGCAAAAAAATGGCCATATATCTGGAGACTGGTCCCACGACCAAAGAGCCAGCAGGGAAAACTATGCCTTGTTCTAAAGCTCTTTGGGAACCGCTTGCGTAGCCCCACACACCTGGGGGCTGCAGGCTTTCCTGCTGCCTTCAGCCTCAAAACCACCTATTCTCACTTGGCGCCGGGCCAGGCCCAAAAATGGCCATATGTCTGGAGATGGGTCCCACGCCCAAAGAGCCAGCAGGGAAAACTATGCCTTGTTCTAAAGCTCTTTGGGAACCGCTTGCGTAGCCCCACACACCTGGGGGCTGCAGGCTTTCCTGCTGCCTTCAGCCTCAAAACCACCCTTTTCCAAATGGCGTCACACCAGGCACAAAAATGGCCATATGTCTGGACGTTGGTCCCACGCCCAAAGAGCCAGCAGGGAAAACTATGCCTTGTTCTAAAGCTCTTTGGGAACCGCTTGCGTAGCCCCACAGACCTTGGGGCTGCAGGCTTTCCTGCTCTCTTCAGCCTCAAAAGCATGCTTTCCCACTTGGCGCTGCGCCAGGCCCAAAAATGGCCATATGTCTGGAGACTGGTCCAACGACCAAAGAGCCAGCAGGGAAAACTATGCCTTGTTCTAAAGCTCTTTGGGAACCGCTTGCGTAGCCCCACACACCTGGGGGCTGCAGGCTTTCCTGCTGCCTTCAGCCTCAAAAGCACCCTTTTCCAAATGGCGTCACGCCAGGCAAAAAAATGGCCATATATCTGGAGACTGGTCCCACGACCAAAGAGCCAGCAGGGAAAACTATGCCTTGTTCTAAAGCTCTTTGGGAACCGCTTGCGTAGCCCCACAGACCTGGGGGCTGCAGGCTTTCCTGCTGCCTTCAGCCTCAAAACCACCTATTCTCACTTGGCGCCGGGCCAGGCCCAAAAATGGCCATATGTCTGGAGATGGGTCCCACGCCCAAAGAGCCAGCAGGGAAAACCATGCCTTGTTCTAAAGCTCTTTGGGAACCGCTTGCGTAGCCCCACACACCTGGGGGCTGCAGGCTTTCCTGCTGCCTTCAGCCTCAAAACCACCCTTTTCCACATGGCGTCACGCCATGCCCAAAAATGGCCATATATCTGGAGACTGGTCCCACGCCCAAAGAGCCAGCAGGGAAAACTATGCCTTGTTCTAAAGCTCTTTGGGAACCGCTTGCGTAGCCCCACAGACCTGGGGGCTGCAGGCTTTCCTGCTGCCTTCAGCCTCAAAACCACCCTTTCCCACTTGGCCCCGCAGCAGGCTCAAAAATGGCCACATGGCTGCAGATTGGTCCCTTTCCCAAAGAGCCAGCAGGGAAAATTATGCCTTGTTCTAAAGCTCTTTGGGAACCGCTTGCGTAGCCCCACACACCTGGGGGCTGCAGGCTTTCCTGCTGCCTTCAGCCTGAAAAGCACCATTTCCCACTTGGCGCCAAGCCAGGCCCAAAAATGGCCATATGTCTGGAGATTCGTTCCACGCCCAAAGAGCCAGCAGGGAAAACTATGCCTTGTTCTAAAGCTCTTAGGGAACGGATTGCGTAGCCCCACACACCTGGGGGCTGCAGGCTTTCCTGCTCTCTTCAGCCTCAAAAGCACGCTTTCCCACTTGGCCCCGCGCCAGGCACAAAAATGGCCATATGGCTGGAGATTGGTCCCACGCTAAAAGAGCCAGCAGGGAAAACTATGCCTTGTTCTAAAGCTCTTTGGGAACCGCTTGCGTAGCCCCACACACCTGGGGGCTGCAGGCTTTCCTGCTGCCTTCAGCCTCAAAACCACCCTTTTCCACACGGCGTCACGCCATGCCCAAAAATGGCCATATGTCTGGAGACTGGTGCCACGCCCAAAGAGCCAGCAGGGAAAACTATGCCTTGTTCTAAAGCTCTTTGGGAACCGCTTGCGTAGCCCCACACACCTGGGGGCTGCAGGCTTTCCTGCTGCCTTCAGCCTCAAAACCACCCTTTCCCACATGGCGCCGCGCCAGGCCCAAAAATGGCCATATGTCTGGAGACTGGTCCCACGCCCAAAGAGCCAGCAGGGAAAACTATGCCTTGTTCTAAAGCTCTTTGGGAACCGCTTGCGTAGCCCCACACACCTGGGGGCTGCAGGCTTTCCTGCTGCCTTCAGCCTCAAAAGCACCCTTTCCCACTTGGCCCCGCAGCAGGCACAAAAATGGCCATATGTCTGGAGATTGGTCCCACGCCCAAAGAGCCAGCAGGGAAAATTATGCCTTGTTCTAAAGCTCTTTGGGAACCGCTTGCGTAGCCCCACACACGTGGGGGCTGCAGGCTTTCCTGCTGCCTTCAGCCTCAAAACCACCCTTTCCCTAATGGCGTCACACCAGGCACAAAAATGGCCATATGTCTGGAGGTTGGTCCCACGCCCAAAGAGCCAGGAGGGAAAACTATGCCTTGTTCTAAAGCCCTTTGGGAACCGCTTGCATAGCCCCACACACCTGGGGGCTGCAGGCTTTCCTGCTCTCTTCAGCCTCAAAAGCACGCTTTCCCACTTGGTGCTGCGCCAGGCCCAAAAATGGCCATATGTCTGGAGACTGGTCCCACGCCCAAAGAGCCAGCAGGGAAAACTATGCCTTGTTCTAAAGCTCTTTGGGAACCGCTTGCGTAGCCCCACACACCTGGGGGCTGCAGGCTTTCCTGCTGCCTTCAGCCTCAAAAGCACCCTTTTCCAAATGGCGTCACGCCAGGCAAAAAAATGGCCATATGTCTGGAGACTGGTCCCACGACCAAAGAGCCAGCAGGGAAAACTATGCCTTGTTCTAAAGCTCTTTGGGAACCGCTTGCGTGGCCCCACACACCTGGGGGCTGCAGGCTTTCCTGCTCTCTTCAGCCTCAAAACCACCCTTTCCCACTTGGCCCCGCAGCAGGCTCAAAAATGGCCACATGGCTGCAGATTGGTCCCTTTCCCAAAGAGCCAGCAGGGAAAATTATGCCTTGTTCTAAAGCTCTTTGGGAACCGCTTGCGTAGCCCCACACACCTGGGGGCTGCAGGCTTTCCTGCTGCCTTCAGCCTCAAAACCACCCTTTCCCGAATGGCGTCACACCAGGCCCAAAAATGGCCATATGTCTGGAGATTCGTTCCACGCCCAAAGAGCCAGCAGGGAAAACTATGCCTTGTTCTAAAGCTCTTAGGGAACGGCTTGCGTAGCCCCACACACCTGCGGGCTGCAGGCTTTCCTGCTCTCTTCAGCCTCAAAAGCACGCTTTCCCACTTGGCCCCGCGCCAGGCACAAAAATGGCCATATGGCTGGAGATTGGTCCTACGCTAAAAGAGCCAGCAGGGAAAACTATGCCTTGTTCTAAAGCTCTTTGGGAACCGCTTGCGTAGCCCCACACACCTGGGGGCTGCAGGCTTTCCTGCTGCCTTCAGCCTCAAAACCACCCTTTTCCACAAGGCGTCACGCCATGCCCAAAAATGGCCATATGTCTGGAGACTGGTGCCACGCCCAAAGAGCCAGTAGGGAAACCTATGCCTTGTTCTAAAGCTCTTTGGGAACCGCTTGCGTAGCCCCACAGACCTGGGGGCTGCAGGCTTTCCTGCTGCCTTCAGCCTCAAAACCACCCTTTCCCACATGGCGCCGCGCCAGGCACAAAAATGGCCATATGTCTGGAGACTGGTCCCACGCCCAAAGAGCCAGCAGGGAAAACTATGCCTTGTTCTAAAGCTCTTTGGGAACCGCTTGCGTAGCCCCACACACCTGGGGGCTGCAGGCTTTCCTGCTGCCTTCAGCCTCAAAACCACCCTTTCCCACTTGGCCCCGCAGCAGGCACAAAAATGGCCATATGTCTGGAGATTGGTCCCTTTCCCAAAGAGCCAGCAGGGAAAATTATGCCTTGTTCTAAAGCTCTTTGGGAACCGCTTGTGTAGCCCCACACACCTGGGGGCTGCAGGCTTTCCTGCTGCCTTCAGCCTCAAAACCACCCTTTCCCAAATGGCGTCACACCAGGCACAAAAATGGCCATATGTCTGGAGATTGGTCCCACGCCCAAAGAGCCAGCAGGGAAAACTATGCCTTGTTCTAAAGCTCTTTGGGAACCGCTTGCGTAGCCCCACACACCTGGGGGCTGCAGGCTTTCCTGCTGCCTTCAGCCTCAAAACCACCCTTTCCCACTTGGCGCTGCGCCAGGCCCAAAAATGGCCATATGTCTGGAGACTGGTCCCACGCCCAAAGAGCCAGCAGGGAAAACTATGCCTTGTTCTAAAGCTCTTTGGGAACCGCTTGCGTAGCCCCACACACCTGGGGGCTGCAGGCTTTCCTGCTGCCTTCAGCCTCAAAACCACCCTTTCCCACATGGCGCCTGGCCAGGCCCAAAAATGGCCATATGTCTGGAGACTGGTCCCACGCCCAAAGAGCCAGCAGGGAAAACTATGCCTTGTTCTAAAGCTCTTTGGGAACCGCTTGCGTAGCCCCACACACCTGGGGGCTGCAGGCTTTCCTGCTGCCTTCAGCCTCAAAAGCACCCTTTCCCACTTGGCCCCGCAGCAGGCACAAAAATGGCCATATGTCTGGAGATTGGTCCCTTTCCCAAAGAGCCAGCAGGGAAAATTATGCCTTGTTCTAAAGCTCTTTGGGAACCGCTTGCGTAGCCCCACACACCTGGGGGCTGCAGGCTTTCCTGCTGCCTTCAGCCTCAAAAGCACCCTTTTCCAAATGGCGTCACGCCAGGCAAAAAAATGGCCATATATCTGGAGACTGGTCCCACGACCAAAGAGCCAGCAGGGAAAACTATGCCTTGTTCTAAAGCTCTTTGGGAACCGCTTGCGTAGCCCCACACACCTGGGGGCTGCAGGCTTTCCTGCTGCCTTCAGCCTCAAAACCACCTATTCTCACTTGGCGCCGGGCCAGGCCCAAAAATGGCCATATGTCTGGAGATGGGTCCCACGCCCAAAGAGCCAGCAGGGAAAACTATGCCTTGTTCTAAAGCTCTTTGGGAACCGCTTGCGTAGCCCCACACACCTGGGGGCTGCAGGCTTTCCTGCTGACTTCAGCCTCAAAACCACCCTTTTCCAAATGGCGTCACACCAGGCACAAAAATGGCCATATGTCTGGAGGTTGGTCCCACGCCCAAAGAGCCAGCAGGGAAAACTATGCCTTGTTCTAAAGCTCTTTGGGAACCGCTTGCGTAGCCCCACAGACCTTGGGGCTGCAGGCTTTCCTGCTCTCTTCAGCCTCAAAAGCATGCTTTCCCACTTGGCGCTGCGCCAGGCCCAAAAATGGCCATATGTCTGGAGACTGGTCCAACGACCAAAGAGCCAGCAGGGAAAACTATGCCTTGTTCTAAAGCTCTTTGGGAACCGCTTGCGTAGCCCCACACACCTGGGGGCTGCAGGCTTTCCTGCTGCCTTCAGCCTCAAAAGCACCCTTTTCCAAATGGCGTCACGCCAGGCAAAAAAATGGCCATATATCTGGAGACTGGTCCCACGACCAAAGAGCCAGCAGGGAAAACTATGCCTTGTTCTAAAGCTCTTTGGGAACCGCTTGCGTAGCCCCACAGACCTGGGGGCTGCAGGCTTTCCTGCTGCCTTCAGCCTCAAAACCACCTATTCTCACTTGGCGCCGGGCCAGGCCCAAAAATGGCCATATGTCTGGAGATGGGTCCCACGCCCAAAGAGCCAGCAGGGAAAACCATGCCTTGTTCTAAAGCTCTTTGGGAACCGCTTGCGTAGCCCCACACACCTGGGGGCTGCAGGCTTTCCTGCTGCCTTCAGCCTCAAAACCACCCTTTTCCACATGGCGTCACGCCATGCCCAAAAATGGCCATATATCTGGAGACTGGTCCCACGCCCAAAGAGCCAGCAGGGAAAACTATGCCTTGTTCTAAAGCTCTTTGGGAACCGCTTGCGTAGCCCCACAGACCTGGGGGCTGCAGGCTTTCCTGCTGCCTTCAGCCTCAAAACCACCCTTTCCCACTTGGCCCCGCAGCAGGCTCAAAAATGGCCACATGGCTGCAGATTGGTCCCTTTCCCAAAGAGCCAGCAGGGAAAATTATGCCTTGTTCTAAAGCTCTTTGGGAACCGCTTGCGTAGCCCCACACACCTGGGGGCTGCAGGCTTTCCTGCTGCCTTCAGCCTGAAAAGCACCATTTCCCACTTGGCGCCAAGCCAGGCCCAAAAATGGCCATATGTCTGGAGATTCGTTCCACGCCCAAAGAGCCAGCAGGGAAAACTATGCCTTGTTCTAAAGCTCTTAGGGAACGGATTGCGTAGCCCCACACACCTGGGGGCTGCAGGCTTTCCTGCTCTCTTCAGCCTCAAAAGCACGCTTTCCCACTTGGCCCCGCGCCAGGCACAAAAATGGCCATATGGCTGGAGATTGGTCCCACGCTAAAAGAGCCAGCAGGGAAAACTATGCCTTGTTCTAAAGCTCTTTGGGAACCGCTTGCGTAGCCCCACACACCTGGGGGCTGCAGGCTTTCCTGCTGCCTTCAGCCTCAAAACCACCCTTTTCCACACGGCGTCACGCCATGCCCAAAAATGGCCATATGTCTGGAGACTGGTGCCACGCCCAAAGAGCCAGCAGGGAAAACTATGCCTTGTTCTAAAGCTCTTTGGGAACCGCTTGCGTAGCCCCACAGACCTGGGGGCTGCAGGCTTTCCTGCTGCCTTCAGCCTCAAAACCACCTATTCTCACTTGGCGCCGGGCCAGGCCCAAAAATGGCCATATGTCTGGAGATGGGTCCCACGCCCAAAGAGCCAGCAGGGAAAACCATGCCTTGTTCTAAAGCTCTTTGGGAACCGCTTGCGTAGCCCCACACACCTGGGGGCTGCAGGCTTTCCTGCTGCCTTCAGCCTCAAAACCACCCTTTTCCACATGGCGTCACGCCATGCCCAAAAATGGCCATATATCTGGAGACTGGTCCCACGCCCAAAGAGCCAGCAGGGAAAACTATGCCTTGTTCTAAAGCTCTTTGGGAACCGCTTGCGTAGCCCCACAGACCTGGGGGCTGCAGGCTTTCCTGCTGCCTTCAGCCTCAAAACCACCCTTTCCCACTTGGCCCCGCAGCAGGCTCAAAAATGGCCACATGGCTGCAGATTGGTCCCTTTCCCAAAGAGCCAGCAGGGAAAATTATGCCTTGTTCTAAAGCTCTTTGGGAACCGCTTGCGTAGCCCCACACACCTGGGGGCTGCAGGCTTTCCTGCTGCCTTCAGCCTGAAAAGCACCATTTCCCACTTGGCGCCAAGCCAGGCCCAAAAATGGCCATATGTCTGGAGATTCGTTCCACGCCCAAAGAGCCAGCAGGGAAAACTATGCCTTGTTCTAAAGCTCTTAGGGAACGGATTGCGTAGCCCCACACACCTGGGGGCTGCAGGCTTTCCTGCTCTCTTCAGCCTCAAAAGCACGCTTTCCCACTTGGCCCCGCGCCAGGCACAAAAATGGCCATATGGCTGGAGATTGGTCCCACGCTAAAAGAGCCAGCAGGGAAAACTATGCCTTGTTCTAAAGCTCTTTGGGAACCGCTTGCGTAGCCCCACACACCTGGGGGCTGCAGGCTTTCCTGCTGCCTTCAGCCTCAAAACCACCCTTTTCCACACGGCGTCACGCCATGCCCAAAAATGGCCATATGTCTGGAGACTGGTGCCACGCCCAAAGAGCCAGCAGGGAAAACTATGCCTTGTTCTAAAGCTCTTTGGGAACCGCTTGCGTAGCCCCACACACCTGGGGGCTGCAGGCTTTCCTGCTGCCTTCAGCCTCAAAACCACCCTTTCCCACATGGCGCCGCGCCAGGCCCAAAAATGGCCATATGTCTGGAGACTGGTCCCACGCCCAAAGAGCCAGCAGGGAAAACTATGCCTTGTTCTAAAGCTCTTTGGGAACCGCTTGCGTAGCCCCACACACCTGGGGGCTGCAGGCTTTCCTGCTGCCTTCAGCCTCAAAAGCACCCTTTCCCACTTGGCCCCGCAGCAGGCACAAAAATGGCCATATGTCTGGAGATTGGTCCCACGCCCAAAGAGCCAGCAGGGAAAATTATGCCTTGTTCTAAAGCTCTTTGGGAACCGCTTGCGTAGCCCCACACACGTGGGGGCTGCAGGCTTTCCTGCTGCCTTCAGCCTCAAAACCACCCTTTCCCTAATGGCGTCACACCAGGCACAAAAATGGCCATATGTCTGGAGGTTGGTCCCACGCCCAAAGAGCCAGGAGGGAAAACTATGCCTTGTTCTAAAGCCCTTTGGGAACCGCTTGCGTAGCCCCACACACCTGGGGGCTGCAGGCTTTCCTGCTCTCTTCAGCCTCAAAAGCACGCTTTCCCACTTGGTGCTGCGCCAGGCCCAAAAATGGCCATATGTCTGGAGACTGGTCCCACGCCCAAAGAGCCAGCAGGGAAAACTATGCCTTGTTCTAAAGCTCTTTGGGAACCGCTTGCGTAGCCCCACACACCTGGGGGCTGCAGGCTTTCCTGCTGCCTTCAGCCTCAAAAGCACCCTTTTCCAAATGGCGTCACGCCAGGCAAAAAAATGGCCATATGTCTGGAGACTGGTCCCACGACCAAAGAGCCAGCAGGGAAAACTATGCCTTGTTCTAAAGCTCTTTGGGAACCGCTTGCGTGGCCCCACACACCTGGGGGCTGCAGGCTTTCCTGCTCTCTTCAGCCTCAAAACCACCCTTTCCCACTTGGCCCCGCAGCAGGCTCAAAAATGGCCACATGGCTGCAGATTGGTCCCTTTCCCAAAGAGCCAGCAGGGAAAATTATGCCTTGTTCTAAAGCTCTTTGGGAACCGCTTGCGTAGCCCCACACACCTGGGGGCTGCAGGCTTTCCTGCTGCCTTCAGCCTCAAAACCACCCTTTCCCGAATGGCGTCACACCAGGCCCAAAAATGGCCATATGTCTGGAGATTCGTTCCACGCCCAAAGAGCCAGCAGGGAAAACTATGCCTTGTTCTAAAGCTCTTAGGGAACGGCTTGCGTAGCCCCACACACCTGCGGGCTGCAGGCTTTCCTGCTCTCTTCAGCCTCAAAAGCACGCTTTCCCACTTGGCCCCGCGCCAGGCACAAAAATGGCCATATGGCTGGAGATTGGTCCTACGCTAAAAGAGCCAGCAGGGAAAACTATGCCTTGTTCTAAAGCTCTTTGGGAACCGCTTGCGTAGCCCCACACACCTGGGGGCTGCAGGCTTTCCTGCTGCCTTCAGCCTCAAAACCACCCTTTTCCACAAGGCGTCACGCCATGCCCAAAAATGGCCATATGTCTGGAGACTGGTGCCACGCCCAAAGAGCCAGTAGGGAAACCTATGCCTTGTTCTAAAGCTCTTTGGGAACCGCTTGCGTAGCCCCACACACCTGGGGGCTGCAGGCTTTCCTGCTCTCTTCAGCCTCAAAAGCACGCTTTCCCACTTGGCGCTGCGCCAGGACCAAAAATGGCCATATGTCTGGAGACTGGTCCCACGCCCAAAGAGCCAGCAGGGAAAACTATGCCTTGTTCTAAAGCTCTTTGGGAACCGCTTGCGTAGCCCAACACACCTGGGGGCTGCAGGCTTTCCTGCTGCCTTCAGCCTCAAAAGCACCCTTTTCCAAATGGCGTCACGCCAGGCAAAAAAAAGGCCATATATCTGGAGACTGGTCCCACGACCAAAGAGCCAGCAGGGAAAACTATGCCTTGTTCTAAAGCTCTTTGGGAACCGCTTGCGTAGCCCCACAGACCTGGGGGCTGCAGGCTTTCCTGCTGCCTTCAGCCTCAAAACCACCTATTCTCACTTGGCGCCGGGCCAGGCCCAAAAATGGCCATATGTCTGGAGATGGGTCCCACGCCCAAAGAGCCAGCAGGGAAAACCATGCCTTGTTCTAAAGCTCTTTGGGAACCGCTTGCGTAGCCCCACACACCTGGGGGCTGCAGGCTTTCCTGCTGCCTTCAGCCTCAAAACCACCCTTTTCCACATGGCGTCACGCCATGCCCAAAAATGGCCATATATCTGGAGACTGGTCCCACGACCAAAGAGCCAGCAGGGAAAACTATGCCTTGTTCTAAAGCTCTTTGGGAACCGCTTGCGTAGCCCCACAGACCTGGGGGCTGCAGGCTTTCCTGCTGCCTTCAGCCTCAAAACCACCCTTTTCCACTTGGCCCCGCAGCAGGCTCAAAAATGGCCACATGGCTGCAGATTGGTCCCTTTCCCAAAGAGCCAGCAGGGAAAATTATGCCTTGTTCTAAAGCTCTTTGGGAACCGCTTGCGTAGCCCCACACACCTGGGGGCTGCAGGCTTTCCTGCTGCCTTCAGCCTCAAAAGCACCATTTCCCACTTGGCGCCAAGCCAGGCCCAAAAATGGCCATATGTCTGGAGATTCGTTCCACGCCCAAAGAGCCAGCAGGGAAAACTATGCCTTGTTCTAAAGCTCTTAGGGAACGGCTTGCGTAGCCCCACACACCTGGGGGCTGCAGGCTTTCCTGCTCTCTTCAGCCTCAAAAGCACGCTTTCCCACTTGGCCCCGCGCCAGGCACAAAAATGGCCATATGGCTGGAGATTGGTCCCACGCTAAAAGAGCCAGCAGGGAAAACTATGCCTTGTTCTAAAGCTCTTTGGGAACCGCTTGCGTAGCCCCACACACCTGGGGGCTGCAGGCTTTCCTGCTGCCTTCAGCCTCAAAACCACCCTTTTCCACACGGCGTCACACCAGGCCCAAAAATGGCCATATGTCTGGAGACTGGTCCCACGCCCAAAGAGCCAGCAGGGAAAACTATGCCTTGTTCTAAAGCTCTTTGGGAACCGCTTGCGTAGCCCCACGGACCTGGGGGCTGCAGGCTTTCCTGCTGCCTTCAGCCTCAAAACCACCCTTTCCCAAATGGCGTCACACCAGGCACAAAAATGGCCATATGTCTGGAGACTGGTCCCACGCCCAAAGAGCCAGCAGGGAAAACTATGCCTTGTTCTAAAGCCCTTTGGGAACCGCTTGCGTAGCCCCACACACCTGGGGGCTGCAGGCTTTCCTGCTCTCTTCAGCCTCAAAAGCACGCTTTCCCACTTGGCGCTGCGCCAGGCCCAAAAATGGCCATATGTCTGGAGACTGGTCCCACGCCCAAAGAGCCAGCAGGGAAAACTATGCCTTGTTCTAAAGCTCTTTGGGAACCGCTTGCGTAGCCCCACACACCTGGGGGCTGCAGGCTTTCCTGCTGCCTTCAGCCTCAAAAGCACCCTTTTCCAAATGGCGTCACGCCAGGCAAAAAAATGGCCATATATCTGGAGACTGGTCCAACGACCAAAGAGCCAGCAGGGAAAACTATGCCTTGTTCTAAAGCTCTTTGGGAACCGCTTGCGTGGCCCCACACACCTGGGGGCTGCAGGCTTTCCTGCTCTCTTCAGCCTCAAAAGCACGCTTTCCCACTTGGCGCCAAGCCAGGCCCAAAAATGGCCATATGTCTGGAGATTCGTTCCACGCCCAAAGAGCCAGCAGGGAAAACTATGCCTTGTTCTAAAGCTCTTTGGGAACCGCTTGCGTAGCCCCACACACCTGGGGGCTGCAGGCTTTCCTGCTCTCTTCAGCCTCAAAAGCACGCTTTCCCACTTGGCCCCGCGCCAGGCACAAAAATGGCCATATGGCTGGAGATTGGTCCCACGCCAAAAGAGCCAGCAGGGAAAACTATGCCTTGTTCTAAAGCTCTTTGGGAACCGCTTGCGTAGCCCCACACACCTGGGGGCTGCAGGCTTTCCTGCTGCCTTCAGCCTCAAAACCACCCTTTCCAACTTGGCGCCGCGCCAGGCCCAAGAATGGCCATATGTCTGGAGACTGGTCCCACGCCCAAAGAGCCAGCAGGGAAAACTATGCCTTGTTCTAAAGCTCTTTGGGAACCGCTTGCGTAGCCCCACAGACCTGGGGGCTGCAGGCTTTCCTGCTGCCTTCAGCCTCAAAACCACCTATTCTCACTTGGCGCCGGGCCAGGCCCAAAAATGGCCATATGTCTGGAGATGGGTCCCACGCCCAAAGAGCCAGCAGGGAAAACCATGCCTTGTTCTAAAGCTCTTTGGGAACCGCTTGCGTAGCCCCACACACCTGGGGGCTGCAGGCTTTCCTGCTGCCTTCAGCCTCAAAACCACCCTTTTCCACATGGCGTCACGCCATGCCCAAAAATGGCCATATATCTGGAGACTGGTCCCACGACCAAAGAGCCAGCAGGGAAAACTATGCCTTGTTCTAAAGCTCTTTGGGAACCGCTTGCGTAGCCCCACAGACCTGGGGGCTGCAGGCTTTCCTGCTGCCTTCAGCCTCAAAACCACCCTTTCCCACTTGGCCCCGCAGCAGGCTCAAAAATGGCCACATGGCTGCAGATTGGTCCCTTTCCCAAAGAGCCAGCAGGGAAAATTATGCCTTGTTCTAAAGCTCTTTGGGAACCGCTTGCGTAGCCCCACACACCTGGGGGCTGCAGGCTTTCCTGCTGCCTTCAGCCTCAAAAGCACCATTTCCCACTTGGCGCCAAGCCAGGCCCAAAAATGGCCATATGTCTGGAGATTCGTTCCACGCCCAAAGAGCCAGCAGGGAAAACTATGCCTTGTTCTAAAGCTCTTAGGGAACGGCTTGCGTAGCCCCACACACCTGGGGGCTGCAGGCTTTCCTGCTCTCTTCAGCCTCAAAAGCACGCTTTCCCACTTGGCCCCGCAGCAGGCTCAAAAATGGCCATATGGCTGGAGATTGGTCCCACGCCCAAAGAGCCAGCAGGGAAAACTATGCCTTGTTCTAAAGCTCTTTGGGAACCGCTTGCGTAGCCCCACACACCTGGGGGCTGCAGGCTTTCCTGCTGCCTTCAGCCTCAAAACCACCCTTTTCCACACGGCGTCACACCAGGCCCAAAAATGGCCATATGTCTGGAGACTGGTCCCACGCCCAAAGAGCCAGCAGGGAAAACTATGCCTTGTTCTAAAGCTCTTTGGGAACCGCTTGCGTAGCCCCACACACCTGGGGGCTGCAGGCTTTCCTGCTGCCTTCAGCCTCAAAACCACCCTTTCCCACATGGCGCCGCGCCAGGCCCAAAAATGGCCATATGTCTGGAGACTGGTCCCACGCCCAAAGAGCCAGCAGGGAAAACTATGCCTTGTTCTAAAGCTCTTTGGGAACCGCTTGCGTAGCCCCACACACCTGGGGGCTGCAGGCTTTCCTGCTGCCTTCAGCCTCAAAAGCACCCTTTCCCACTTGGCCCCGCAGCAGGCACAAAAATGGCCATATGTCTGGAGATTGGTCCCTTTCCCAAAGAGCCAGCAGGGAAAATTATGCCTTGTTCTAAAGCTCTTTGGGAACCGCTTGCGTAGCCCCACACACGTGGGGGCTGCAGGCTTTCCTGCTGCCTTCAGCCTCAAAACCACCCTTTCCCAAATGGCGTCACACCAGGCACAAAAATGGCCATATGTCTGGAGACTGGTCCCACGCCCAAAGAGCCAGCAGGGAAAACTATGCCTTGTTCTAAAGCCCTTTGGGAACCGCTTGCGTAGCCCCACACACCTGGGGGCTGCAGGCTTTCCTGCTCTCTTCAGCCTCAAAAGCACGCTTTCCCACTTGGCGCTGCGCCAGGCCCAAAAATGGCCATATGTCTGGAGACTGGTCCCACGCCCAAAGAGCCAGCAGGGAAAACTATGCCTTGTTCTAAAGCCCTTTGGGAACCGCTTGCGTAGCCCCACACACCTGGGGGCTGCAGGCTTTCCTGCTGCCTTCAGCCTCAAAACCACCCTTTTCCACATGGCGTCATGCCATGCCCAAAAATGGCCATATGTCTGGAGACTGGTCCCACGCCCAAAGAGCCAGCAGGGAAAACTATGCCTTGTTCTAAAGCTCTTTGGGAACCGCTTGCGTAGCCCCACACACCTGGGGGCTGCAGGCTTTCCTGCTCTCTTCAGCCTCAAAAGCACCCTTTCCCACTTGGCCCCATGCCAGGCCCAAAAATGGCCATATGTCTGGAGATTGGTCCCACGCCCAAAGAGCCAGCAGGGAAAACTATGCCTTGTTCTAAAGCTCTTTGGGAACCGCTTGCGTAGCCCCACACACCTGGGGGCTGCAGGCTTTCCTGCTGCCTTCAGCCTCAAAACCACCCTATCCCACTTGGCGCCGCGCCAGGCCCAAAAATGGCCATATGTCTAGAGACTGGTCCCACGCCCAAAGAGCCAGCAGGGAAAACTATGCCTTGTTCTAAAGCTCTTTGGGAACCGCTTGCGTAGCCCCACACACCTGGGGGCTGCAGGCTTTCCTGCTCTCTTCAGCCTCAAAAGCACCCTTTCCCACTTGGCGCCACGCCAGGCCCAAAAATGGCCATATGTCTGGAGACTGGTCCCACGCCCAAAGAGCCAGCAGGGAAAACTATGCCTTGTTCTAAAGCTCTTTGGGAACCGCTTGCGTAGCCCCACACACCTGGGGGCTGCAGGCTTTCCTGCTGCCTTCAGCCTCAAAACCACCCTTTCCCAGTTGGCCCCGCGCCAGGCACAAAAATGGCCATAT
This sequence comes from Chroicocephalus ridibundus, assembly GCF_963924245.1. NCBI lineage: Eukaryota > Metazoa > Chordata > Aves > Charadriiformes > Laridae > Chroicocephalus > Chroicocephalus ridibundus. The sequence continues at coordinate 110,170 of NW_026961420.1, forward strand.
GTCTGGAGACTGGTCCCTTTCCCAAAGAGCCAGGAGGGAAAACTATGCCTTGTTCTAAAGCCCTTTGGGAACCGCTTGCGTAGCCCCACACACCTGGGGGCTGCAGGCTTTTCTGGCACCTTCAGCCTCAAAACCACCCTTTCCCACATGGCGTCACGCCAGGCACAAAAATGGCTATATGTCTAGAGACTGGTCCCACGCCCAAAGAGCCAGCAGGGAAAACTATGCCTTGTACTAAAGCTCTTTGGGAACCGCTTGCGTAACCCCACACACCTGGGGGCTGCAGGCTTTCCTGCTCTCTTCAGCCTCAAAAGCACGCTTTCCCACCTGGCCCCGTGCCAGGCACAAAAATGGCCATATGTCTGGAGACTGGTGCCACGCCTAAAGAGCCAGCATGGAAAACTATGTCTTGTTCTAAAGCTCTTTGGGAACCGCCTGCGTAGCCCCACACACCTGGGGGCTGCAGACTTTCCTGCTGCCTTCAGCCTCAAAACAACCCTTTCTCACTTGGCGTCGCTCCAGGCCCAAAAATGGCCATATGTCTGGAGATTGGTCCCACGCCCAAAGAGCCAGCAGGGAAAACTATGCCTTGTTCTAAAGCTCTTTGGGAACCGCTTGCGTAGCCCCACACACCTGCGGGCTGCAGGCTTTCCTGCTCTCTTCAGCCTCAAAAGCACCCTTTCCCACTTGGCCCCGTGCCAGGCCCAAAAATGGCCATATGTCTGGAGACTGGTCCCACGCCCAAAGAGCCAGCAGGGAAAACTATGCCTTGTTCTAAAGCTCTTTGGGAACCGCTTGCGTAGCCCCACACACCTGGGGGCTGCAGGCTTTCCTGCTGCCTTCAGCCTCAAAAGCACCCTTTTCCAAATGGCGTCACGCCAGGCAAAAAAATGGCCATATATCTGGAGACTGGTCCCACGCCCAAAGAGCCAGCAGGGAAAACTATGCCTTGTTCTAAAGCTCTTTGGGAACCGCTTGCGTAGCCCCACACACCTGGGGGCTGCAGGCTTTCCTGCTCTCTTCAGCCTCAAAAGCACGCTTTCCCACTTGGCCCCGCGCCAGGCACAAAAATGGCCATATGGCTGGAGATTGGTCCCACGCCAAAAGAGCCAGCAGGGAAAACTATGCCTTGTTCTAAAGCTCTTTGGGAACCGCTTGCGTAGCCCCACACACCTGGGGGCTGCAGGCTTTCCTGCTGCCTTCAGCCTCAAAACCACCCTTTCCCACTTGGCGGCGCGCCAGGCCCAAGAATGGCCATATGTCTGGAGACTGGTCCCACGCCCAAAGAGCCAGCAGGGAAAACTATGCCTTGTTCTAAAGCTCTTTGGGAACCGCTTGCGTAGCCCCACACACCTGGGGGCTGCAGGCTTTCCTGCTGCCTTCAGCCTCAAAACCACCCTTTTCCACATGGCGTCATGCCATGCCCAAAAATGGCCATATGTCTGGAGACTGGTCCCACGCCCAAAGAGCCAGCAGGGAAAACTATGCCTTGTTCTAAAGCTCTTTGGGAACCGCTTGCGTAGCCCCACACACCTGGGGGCTGCAGGCTTTCCTGCTGCCTTCAGCCTCAAAACCACCCTATCCCACTTGGCGCCGCGCCAGGCCCAAAAATGGCCATATGTCTAGAGACTGGTCCCACGCCCAAAGAGCCAGCAGGGAAAACTATGCCTTGTTCTAAAGCTCTTTGGGAACCGCTTGCGTAGCCCCACACACCTGGGGGCTGCAGGCTTTCCTGCTCTCTTCAGCCTCAAAAGCACCCTTTCCCACTTGGCGCCACGCCAGGCCCAAAAATGGCCATATGTCTGGAGACTGGTCCCACGCCCAAAGAGCCAGCAGGGAAAACTATGCCTTGTTCTAAAGCTCTTTGGGAACCGCTTGCGTAGCCCCACACACCTGGGGGCTGCAGGCTTTCCTGCTGCCTTCAGCCTCAAAACCACCCTTTCCCAGTTGGCCCCGCGCCAGGCACAAAAATGGCCATATGTCTGGAGACTGGTCCCTTTCCCAAAGAGCCAGGAGGGAAAACTATGCCTTGTTCTAAAGCCCTTTGGGAACCGCTTGCGTAGCCCCACACACCTGGGGGCTGCAGTCTTTTCTGGCACCTTCAGCCTCAAAACCACCCTTTCCCACATGGCGTCACGCCAGGCACAAAAATGGCTATATGTCTAGAGACTGGTCCCACGCCCAAAGAGCCAGCAGGGAAAACTATGCCTTGTACTAAAGCTCTTTGGGAACCGCTTGCGTAACCCCACACACCTGGGGGCTGCAGGCTTTCCTGCTCTCTTCAGCCTCAAAAGCACGCTTTCCCACCTGGCCCCGTGCCAGGCACAAAAATGGCCATATGTCTGGAGACTGGTGCCACGCCTAAAGAGCCAGCATGGAAAACTATGTCTTGTTCTAAAGCTCTTTGGGAACCGCCTGCGTAGCCCCACACACCTGGGGGCTGCAGACTTTCCTGCTGCCTTCAGCCTCAAAACAACCCTTTCTCACTTGGCGTCGCTCCAGGCCCAAAAATGGCCATATGTCTGGAGATTGGTCCCACGCCCAAAGAGCCAGCAGGGAAAACTATGCCTTGTTCTAAAGCTCTTTGGGAACCGCTTGCGTAGCCCCACACACCTGGGGGCTGCAGGCTTTCCTGCTCTCTTCAGCCTCAAAAGCACCCTTTCCCACTTGGCCCCGTGCCAGGCCCAAAAATGGCCATATGTCTGGAGACTGGTCCCACGCCCAAAGAGCCAGCAGGGAAAACTATGCCTTGTTCTAAAGCTCTTTCGGAACCGCTTGCGTAGCCCCACACACCTGCGGGCTGCAGACTTTCCTGCTGCCTTCAGCCTCAAAACCAACCTTTCCCACTTGGCGTCGCGCCAGGCCCAAAAATGGCCATATGTCTGGAGACTGGTCCCACGCCCAAAGAGCCAGCATGGAAAGCTATGCCTTGTTCTAAAGCTCTTTGGGAACCGCTTGCGTAGCCCCACACACCTGGGGGCTGCAGACTTTCCTGCTGCCTTCAGACTCAAAAAGCACCCTTTCCCACTTGGCGCCACGTCAGGCCCAAAAATGGCCATATGTCTGGAGACTGGTCCCACGCCCAAAGAGCCAGCAGGGAAAACTATGCCTTGTTCTAAAGCTCTTTCGGAACCGCTTGCGTAGCCCCACAGACCTGGGGGCTGCAGGCTTTCCTGCTCTCTTCAGCCTCAAAAGCACCCTTTCCCACTTGGCGCCACGCCAGGCACAAAAATGGCCATATGTCTGGAGGTTGGTCCCACTCCCAAAGAGCCAGCAGGGAAAACCATGCCTTGTTCTAAAGCTCTTTGGGAACCGCTTGCGTAGCCCCACACACCTGGGGGCTGCAGGCTTTCCTGCTGCCTTCAGCCTCAAAACCACCCCTTCCCACTTAGCGCCGCGCCAGGCCCAAAAATGGCCATATGTCTAGAGACTGGTCCCACGCCCAAAGAGCCAGCAGGGAAAACTATGCCTTGTTCTAAAGCTCTTTGGGAACCGCTTGCGTAGCCCCACACACCTGGGGGCTGCAGGCTTTCCTGCTGCCTTCAGCCTCAAAAGCACCCTTTCCCAGTTGGCCCCGCAGCAGGCACAAAAATGGCCATATGTCTGGAGATTGGTCCCTTTCCCAAAGAGCCAGCAGGGAAAACTATGCCTTGTTCTAAAGCCCTTTGGGAACCGCTTGCGTAGCCCCACACACCTGGGGGCTGCAGGCTTTTCTGGCACCTTCAGCCTCAAAACCACCCTTTCCCACATGGCGTCACGCCAGGCACAAAAATGGCTATATGTCTAGAGACTGGTCCCAAGCCCAAAGAGCCAGCAGGGAAAACTATGCCTTGTACTAAAGCTCTTTGGGAACCGCTTGCGTAACCCCACACACCTGGGGGCTGCAGGCTTTCCTGCTCTCTTCAGCCTCAAAAGCACGCTTTCCCACCTGGCCCCGTGCCAGGCACAAAAATGGCCATATGTCTGGAGACTGGTGCCACGCCCAAAGAGCCAGCATGGAAAACTATGTCTTGTTCTAAAGCTCTTTGGGAACCGCCTGCGTAGCCCCACACACCTGGGGGCTGCAGACTTTCCTGCTGCCTTCAGCCTCAAAACAACCCTTTCTCACTTGGCGTCGCTCCAGGCCCAAAAATGGCCATATGTCTGGAGATTGGTCCCACGCCCAAAGAGCCAGCAGGGAAAACTATGCCTTGTTCTAAAGCTCTTTGGGAACCGCTTGCGTAGCCCCACACACCTGGGGGCTGCAGGCTTTCCTGCTCTCTTCAGCCTCAAAAGCACCCTTTCCCACTTGGCCCCGTGCCAGGCCCAAAAATGGCCATATGTCTGGAGACTGGTCCCACGCCCAAAGAGCCAGCAGGGAAAACTATGCCTTGTTCTAAAGCTCTTTCGGAACCGCTTGCGTAGCCCCACACACCTGCAGGCTGCAGACTTTCCTGCTGCCTTCAGCCTCAAAACCAACCTTTCCCACTTGGCGTCGCTCCAGGCCCAAAAATGGCCATATGTCTGGAGATTGGTCCCACGCCGAAAGAGGCAGCAGGGAAAACTATGCCTTGTTCTAAAGCTCTTTGGGAACCGCTTGCGTAGCCCCACACACCTGGGGGCTGCAGGCTTTCCTGCTCTCTTCAGCCTCAAAAGCACCCTTTCCCACTTGGCCCCGTGCAAGGCCCAAAAATGGCCATATGTCTGGAGACTGGTCCCACGCCCAAAGAGCCAGTAGGGAAACCTATGCCTTGTTCTAAAGCTCTTTGGGAACCGCTTGCGTAGCCCCACACACCTGGGGGCTGCAGGCTTTCCTGCTGCCTTCAGCCTCAAAAGCACCCTTTCCCACTTGGCCCCGCAGCAGGCACAAAAATGGCCATATGTCTGGAGATTGGTCCCTTTCCCAAAGAGCCAGCAGGGAAAACTATGCCTTGTTCTAAAGCCCTTTGGGAACCGCTTGCGTAGCCCCACACACCTGGGGGCTGCAGGCTTTCCTGCTGCCTTCAGCCTCAAAACCACCCTTTCCCACATGGCGTCACGCCAGGCACAAAAATGGCTATATGTCTAGAGACTGGTCCCACGCCCAAAGAGCCAGCAGGGAAAACTATGCCTTGTACTAAAGCTCTTTGGGAACCGCCTGCGTAGCCCCACACACCTGGGGGCTGCAGTCTTTCCTGCTGCCTTCAGCCTCAAAACAACCCTTTCTCACTTGGCGTCGCTCCAGGCCCAAAAATGGCCATATGTCTGGAGATTGGTCCCACGCCCAAAGAGCCAGCAGGGAAAACTATGCCTTGTTCTAAAGCTCTTTGGGAACCGCTTGCGTAGCCCCACACACCTGGGGGCTGCAGGCTTTCCTGCTCTCTTCAGCCTCAAAAGCACCCTTTCCCACTTGGCCCCGTGCCAGGCCCAAAAATGGCCATATGTCTGGAGACTGGTCCCACGCCCAAAGAGCCAGCAGGGAAAACTATGCCTTGTTCTAAAGCTCTTTCGGAACCGCTTGCGTAGCCCCACACACCTGCGGGCTGCAGACTTTCCTGCTGCCTTCAGCCTCAAAACCAACCTTTCCCACTTGGCGTCGCGCCAGGCCCAAAAATGGCCATATGTCTGGAGACTGGTCCCACGCCCAAAGAGCCAGCAGGGAAAACTATGCCTTGTTCTAAAGCTCTTTGGGAACCGCTTGCGTGGCCCACAAACTTGGGGGCTGCAGACTTTCCTGCTGCCTTCAGACTCAAAAAGCACCCTTTCCCACTTGGCGCCACGTCAGGCCCAAAAATGGCCATATGTCTGGAGACTGGTCCCACGCCCAAAGAGCCAGCAGGGAAAACTATGCCTTGTTCTAAAGCTCTTTCGGAACCGCTTGCGTAGCCCCACAGACCTGGGGGCTGCAGGCTTTCCTGCTCTCTTCAGCCTCAAAAGCACCCTTTCCCACTTGGCGCCACGCCAGGCACAAAAATGGCCATATGTCTGGAGGTTGGTCCCACGCCCAAAGAGCCAGCAGGGAAAACCATGCCTTGTTCTAAAGCTCTTTGGGAACCGCTTGCATAGCCCCACACACCTGGGGGCTGCAGGCTTTCCTGCTGCCTTCAGCCTCAAAACCACCCCTTCCCACTTAGCGCCGCGCCAGGCCCAAAAATGGCCATATGTCTAGAGACTGGTCCCACGCCCAAAGAGCCAGCAGGGAAAACTATGCCTTGTTCTAAAGCTCTTTGGGAACCGCTTGCGTAGCCCCACACACCTGGGGGCTGCAGGCTTTCCTGCTGCCTTCAGCCTCAAAACCACCCTTTCCCACTTGGCGCCACGCCAGGCCCAAAAATGGCCATATGTCTGGAGACTGGTCCCACGCCCAAAGAGCCAGCAGGGAAAACTATGCCTTGTTCTAAAGCTCTTTGGGAACCGCTTGCGTAGCCCCACACACCTGGGGGCTGCAGGCTTTCCTGCTGCCTTCAGCCTCAAAACCACCCTTTCCCACTTGGCCCCGCGCCAGGCACAAAAATGGCCATATGTCTGGAGACTGGTCCCTTTCCCAAAGAGCCAGCAGGGAAAACTATGCCTTGTACTAAAGCTCTTTGGGAACCGCTTGCGTAACCCCACACACCTGGGGGCTGCAGGCTTTCCTGCTCTCTTCAGCCTCATAAGCACGCTTTCCCACCTGGCCCCGTGCCAGGCACAAAAATGGCAATATGTCTGGAGAATGGTGCCACGCCCAAAGAGCCAGCATGGAAAACTATGCCTTGTTCTAAAGCTCTTTGGGAACCGCTTGCGTAGCCCCACACACCTGGGGGCTGCAGGCTTTCCTGCTGCCTTCAGCCTCAAAAGCACCCTTTCCCACTTGGCCCCGCAGCAGGCACAAAAATGGCCATATGTCTGGAGATTGGTCCCTTTCCCAAAGAGCCAGCAGGGAAAACTATGCCTTGTTCTAAAGCTCTTTGGGAACCGCTTGCGTAGCCCCACACACCTAGGGGCTGCAGGCTTTCCTGCTGCCTTCAGCCTCAAAACCACCCTTTCCCAAATGGCGTCACACCAGGCACAAAAATGGCCATATGTCTGGAGGTTGGTCCCACGCCCAAAGAGCCAGCAGGGAAAACTATGCCTTGTTCTAAAGCTCTTTGGGAACCGCTTGCGTAGCCCCACAGACCTTGGGGCTTCAGGCTTTCCTGCTCTCTTCAGCCTCAAAAGCACGCTTTCCCACTTGGCGGAGCGCCAGGCCCAAAAATGGCCATATGTCTGGAGGTTGGTCCCACGCCCAAAGAGCCAGCAGGGAAAACTATGCCTTGTTCTAAAGCTCTTTGGGAACCGCTTGCGTAGCCCCACAGACCTGGGGGCTGCAGGCTTTCCTGCTGCCTTCAGCCTCAAAACCACCCTTTCCCACATGGCGCCGCGCCAGGCACAAAAATGGCCATATGTCTGGAGACTGGTCCCACGCCCAAAGAGCCAGCAGGGAAAACTATGCCTTGTTCTAAAGCTCTTTGGGAACCGCTTGCGTAGCCCCACACACCTGGGGGCTGCAGGCTTTCCTGCTGCCTTCAGCCTCAAAAGCACCCTTTCCCACTTGGCCCCGCAGCAGGCACAAAAATGGCCATATGTCTGGAGATTGGTCCCTTTCCCAAAGAGCCAGCAGGGAAAATTATGCCTTGTTCTAAAGCTCTTTGGGAACCGCTTGCGTAGCCCCACACACCTGGGGGCTGCAGGCTTTCCTGCTGCCTTCAGCCTCAAAAGCACCCTTTCCCACTTGGCCCCGCAGCAGGCACAAAAATGGCCATATGTCTGGAGGTTGGTCCCACGCCCAAAGAGCCAGCAGGGAAAACTATGCCTTGTTCTAAAGCTCTTTGGGAACCGCTTGCGTAGCCCCACACACCTGGGGGCTGCAGGCTTTCCTGCTGCCTTCAGCCTCAAAAGCACGCTTTCCCACTTGGCCCCGCGCCAGGCACAAAAATGGCCATATGGCTGGAGATTGGTCCCACGCTAAAAGAGCCAGCAGGGAAAACTATGCCTTGTTCTAAAGCTCTTTGGGAACCGCTTGCGTAGCCCCACACACCTGGGGGCTGCAGGCTTTCCTGCTGCCTTCAGCCTCAAAACCACCCTTTTCCACACGGCGTCACGCCATGCCCAAAAATGGCCATATGTCTGGAGACTGGTGCCACGCCCAAAGAGCCAGTAGGGAAACCTATGCCTTGTTCTAAAGCTCTTTGGGAACCGCTTGCGTAGCCCCACAGACCTTGGGGCTGCAGGCTTTCCTGCTCTCTTCAGCCTCAAAAGCACGCTTTCCCACTTGGCGCTGCGCCAGGCCCAAAAATGGCCATATGTGTGGAGACTGGTCCCACGCCCAAAGAGCCAGCAGGGAAAACTATGCCTTGTTCTAAAGCTCTTTGGGAACCGCTTGCGTAGCCACACACACCTGGGGGCTGCAGGCTTTCCTGCTGCCTTCAGCCTCAAAACCACCCTTTCCCACTTGGCCCCGCAGCAGGCTCAAAAATGGCCACATGGCTGCAGATTGGTCCCTTTCCCAAAGAGCCAGCAGGGAAAATTATGCCTTGTTCTAAAGCTCTTTGGGAACCGCTTGCGTAGCCCCACACACCTGGGGGCTGCAGGCTTTCCTGCTGCCTTCAGCCTCAAAAGCACCATTTCCCACTTGGCGCCAAGCCAGGCCCAAAAATGGCCATATGTCTGGAGATTCGTTCCACGCCCAAAGAGCCAGCAGGGAAAACTATGCCTTGTTCTAAAGCTCTTAGGGAACGGCTTGTGTAGCCCCACACACCTGGGGGCTGCAGGCTTTCCTGCTCTCTTCAGCCTCAAAAGCACGCTTTCCCACTTGGCCCCGCGCCAGGCACAAAAATGGCCATATGGCTGGAGATTGGTCCCACGCTAAAAGAGCCAGCAGGGAAAACTATGCCTTGTTCTAAAGCTCTTTGGGAACGGCTTGCGTAGCCCCACACACCTGGGGGCTGCAGGCTTTCCTGCTGCCTTCAGCCTCAAAACCACCCTTTTCCACACGGCGTCACGCCAGGCCCAAAAATGGCCATATGTCTGGAGACTGGTCCCACGCCCAAAGAGCCAGCAGGGAAAACTATGCCTTGTTCTAAAGCTCTTTGGGAACCGCTTGCGTAGCCCCACACACCTGGGGGCTGCAGGCTTTCCTGCTGCCTTCAGCCTCAAAACCACCCTTTCCCACATGGCGCCGCGCCAGGCACAAAAATGGCCATATGTCTGGAGACTGGTCCCACGCCCAAAGAGCCAGCAGGGAAAACTATGCCTTGTTCTAAAGCTCTTTGGGAACCGCTTGCGTAGCCCCACACACCTGGGGGCTGCAGGCTTTCCTGCTGCCTTCAGCCTCAAAAGCACCCTTTCCCACTTGGCCCCGCAGCAGGCACAAAAATGGCCATATGTCTGGAGATTGGTCCCATTCCCAAAGAGCCAGCAGGGAAAATTATGCCTTGTTCTAAAGCTCTTTGGGAACCGCTTGCGTAGCCCCACACACCTGGGGGCTGCAGGCTTTCCTGCTGCCTTCAGCCTCAAAACCACCCTTTCCCAAATGGCGTCACACCAGGCACAAAAATGGCCATATGTCTGGAGACTGGTCCCACGCCCAAAGAGCCAGCAGGGAAAACTATGCCTTGTTCTAAAGCTCTTTGGGAACCGCTTGCGTAGCCCCACACACCTGGGGGCTGCAGGCTTTCCTGCTCTCTTCAGCCTCAAAAGCACGCTTTCCCACTTGGCGCTGCGCCAGGCCCAAAAATGGCCATATGTCTGGAGACTGGTCCCACGCCCAAAGAGCCAGCAGGGAAAACTATGCCTTGTTCTAAAGCTCTTTGGGAACCGCTTGCGTGGCCCCACACACCTGGGGGCTGCAGGCTTTCCTGCTGCCTTCAGCCTCAAAAGCACCCTTTTCCAAATGGCGTCACGCCAGGCAAAAAAATGGCCATATATCTGGAGACTGGTCCCACGACCAAAGAGCCAGCAGGGAAAACTATGCCTTGTTCTAAAGCTCTTTGGGAACCGCTTGCGTGGCCCCACACACCTGGGGGCTGCAGGCTTTCCTGCTCTCTTCAGCCTCAAAAGCACGCTTTCCCACTTGGCGCCAAGCCAGGCCCAAAAATGGCCATATGTCTGGAGATTCGTTCCACGCCCAAAGAGCCAGCAGGGAAAACTATGCCTTGTTCTAAAGCTCTTAGGGAACCGCTTGCGTAGCCCCACACACCTGGGGGCTGCAGGCTTTCCTGCTGCCTTCAGCCTCAAAACCACCCTTTCCCACTTTTCCCCATGCCAGGCCCCAAAAATGGCCATATGTCTGGAGATTGGTCCCACGCCCAAAGAGCCAGCAGGGAAAACTATGCCTTGTTCTAAAGCTCTTTGGGAACCGCTTGCGTAGCCCCACACACCTGGGGGCTGCAGGCTTTCCTGCTGCCTTCAGCCTCAAAACCACCCTTTCCCACTTGGCGCCGCGCCAGGCCCAAGAATGGCCATATGTCTGGAGACTGGACCCACGCCCAAAGAGCCAGCAGGGAAAACTATGCCTTGTTCTAAAGCTCTTTGGGAACCGCTTGCGTAGCCCCACACACCTGGGGGCTGCAGGCTTTCCTGCTGCCTTCAGCCTCAAAACCACCCTTTTCCACATGGCGTCATGCCATGCCCAAAAATGGCCATATGTCTGGAGGTTGGTCCCACGCCCAAAGAGCCAGCAGAGAAAACTATGCCTTGTTCTAAAGCTCTTAGGGAACCGCTTGCGTAGCCCCACACACCTGGGGGCTGCAGGCTTTCCTGCTGCCTTCAGCCTCAAAAGCACCCTTTCCCACTTGGCCCCATGCCAGGCCCCAAAAATGGCCATATGTCTGGAGATTGGTCCCACGCCCAAAGAGCCAGCAGGGAAAACTATGCCTTGTTCTAAAGCTCTTTGGGAACCGCTTGCGTAGCCCCACACACCTGGGGGCTGCAGGCTTTCCTGCTGCCTTCAGCCTCAAAACCACCCTATCCCACTTGGCGCCGCGCCAGGCCCAAAAATGGCCATATGTCTAGAGACTGGTCCCACGCCCAAAGAGCCAGCAGGGAAAACTATGCCTTGTTCTAAAGGTCTTTGGGAACCGCTTGCGTAGCCCCACACACCTGGGGGCTGCAGGCTTTCCTGCTGCCTTCAGCCTCAAAAGCACCCTTTCCCACTTGGCGCCACGCCAGGCCCAAAAATGGCCATATGTCTGGAGACTGGTCCCACGCCCAAAGAGCCAGCAGGGAAAACTATGCCTTGTTCTAAAGCTCTTTGGGAACCGCTTGCGTAGCCCCACACACCTGGGGGCTGCAGGCTTTCCTGCTGCCTTCAGCCTCAAAACCACCCTTTCCCACTTGGCCCCGCGCCAGGCACAAAAATGGCCATATGTCTGGAGACTGGTCCCTTTCCCAAAGAGCCAGGAGGGAAAACTATGCCTTGTTCTAAAGCCCTTTGGGAACCGCTTGCGTAGCCCCACACACCTGGGGGCTGCAGGCTTTTCTGGCACCTTCAGCCTCAAAACCACCCTTTCCCACATGGCGTCACGCCATGCCCAAAAATGGCCATATATCTGGAGACTGGTCCCACGACCAAAGAGCCAGCAGGGAAAACTATGCCTTGTTCTAAAGCTCTTTGGGAACCGCTTGCGTAGCCCCACAGACCTGGGGGCTGCAGGCTTTCCTGCTGCCTTCAGCCTCAAAACCACCCTTTCCCACATGGCGCCGCGCCAGGCCCAAAAATGGCCATATGTCTGGAGACTGGTCCCACGCCCAAAGAGCCAGCAGGGAAAACTATGCCTTGTTCTAAAGCTCTTTGGGAACCGCTTGCGTAGCCCCACACACCTGGGGGCTGCAGGCTTTCCTGCTGCCTTCAGCCTCAAAAGCACCCTTTCCCACTTGGCCCCGCAGCAGGCACAAAAATGGCCATATGTCTGGAGATTGGTCCCATTCCCAAAGAGCCAGCAGGGAAAATTATGCCTTGTTCTAAAGCTCTTTGGGAACCGCTTGCGTAGCCCCACACACGTGGGGGCTGCAGGCTTTCCTGCTGCCTTCAGCCTCAAAACCACCCTTTCCCAAATGGCGTCACACCAGGCACAAAAATGGCCATATGTCTGGAGACTGGTCCCACGCCCAAAGAGCCAGCAGGGAAAACTATGCCTTGTTCTAAAGCTCTTTGGGAACCGCTTGCGTAGCCCCACACACCTGGGGGCTGCAGGCTTTCCTGCTCTCTTCAGCCTCAAAAGCACCCTTTCCCACTTGGCGCCACACCAGGCCCAAAAATGGCCATATGTCTGGAGACTGGTCCCACGCCCAAAGAGCCAGCAGGGAAAACTATGCCTTGTTCTAAAGCTCTTTGGGAACCGCTTGCGTAGCCCCACACACCTGGGGGCTGCAGGCTTTCCTGCTGCCTTCAGCCTCAAAAGCACCCTTTTCCAAATGGCGTCACGCCAGGCAAAAAAATGGCCATATATCTGGAGACTGGTCCCACGACCAAAGAGCCAGCAGGGAAAACTATGCCTTGTTCTAAAGCTCTTTGGGAACCGCTTGCGTGGCCCCACAGACCTGGGGGCTGCAGGCTTTCCTGCTCTCTTCAGCCTCAAAAGCACGCTTTCCCACTTGGCGCCAAGCCAGGCCCAAAAATGGCCATATGTCTGGAGATTCGTTCCACGCCCAAAGAGCCAGCAGGGAAAACTATGCCTTGTTCTAAAGCTCTTTGGGAACCGCTTGCGTAGCCCCACACACCTGGGGGCTGCAGGCTTTCCTGCTCTCTTCAGCCTCAAAAGCACGCTTTCCCACTTGGCCCCGCGCCAGGCACAAAAATGGCCATATGGCTGGAGATTGGTCCCACGCCAAAAGAGCCAGCAGGGAAAACTATGCCTTGTTCTAAAGCTCTTTGGGAACCGCTTGCGTAGCCCCACAGACCTGGGGGCTGCAGGCTTTCCTGCTGCCTTCAGCCTCAAAACCACCCTTTCCCACTTGGCGCCGCGCCAGGCCCAAGAATGGCCATATGTCTGGAGACTGGTCCCACGCCCAAAGAGCCAGCAGGGAAAACTATGCCTTGTTCTAAAGCTCTTTGGGAACCACTTGCGTAGCCCCACACACCTGGGGGCTGCAGGCTTTCCTGCTGCCTTCAGCCTCAAACCCACCCTTTTCCACATGGCGTCATGCCATGCCCAAAAATGGCCATATGTCTGGAGGTTGGTCCCACGCCCAAAGAGCCAGCAGAGAAAACTATGCCTTGTTCTAAAGCTCTTAGGGAACCGCTTGCGTAGCCCCACACACCTGGGGGCTGCAGGCTTTCCTGCTGCCTTCAGCCTCAAAAGCACCCTTTCCCACTTGGCCCCATGCCAGGCCCCAAAAATGGCCATATGTCTGGAGATTGGTCCCACGCCCAAAGAGCCAGCAGGGAAAACTATGCCTTGTTCTAAAGCTCTTTGGGAACCGCTTGCGTAGCCCCACACACCTGGGGGCTGCAGGCTTTCCTGCTGCCTTCAGCCTCAAAACCACCCTATCCCACTTGGCGCCGCGCCAGGCCCAAAAATGGCCATATGTCTAGAGACTGGTCCCACGCCCAAAGAGCCAGCAGGGAAAACTATGCCTTGTTCTAAAGCTCTTTGGGAACCGCTTGCGTAGCCCCACACACCTGGGGGCTGCAGGCTTTCCTGCTGCCTTCAGCCTCAAAAGCACCCTTTCCCACTTGGCGCCACGCCAGGCCCAAAAATGGCCATATGTCTGGAGACTGGTCCCACGCCCAAAGAGCCAGCAGGGAAAACTATGCCTTGTTCTAAAGCTCTTTGGGAACCGCTTGCGTAGCCCCACACACCTGGGGGCTGCAGGCTTTCCTGCTGCCTTCAGCCTCAAAACCACCCTTTCCCACTTGGCCCCGCGCCAGGCACAAAAATGGCCATATGTCTGGAGACTGGTCCCTTTCCCAAAGAGCCAGGAGGGAAAACTATGCCTTGTTCTAAAGCTCTTTGGGAACCGCTTGCGTAGCCCCACACACCTGGGGGCTGCAGGCTTTTCTGGCACCTTCAGCCTCAAAACCACCCTTTCCAACATGGCGTCACGCCATGCCCAAAAATGGCCATATATCTGGAGACTGGTCCCACGACCAAAGAGCCAGCAGGGAAAACTATGCCTTGTTCTAAAGCTCTTTGGGAACCGCTTGCGTAGCCCCACAGACCTGGGGGCTGCAGGCTTTCCTGCTGCCTTCAGCCTCAAAACCACCCTTTCCCACTTGGCCCCGCAGCAGGCTCAAAAATGGCCACATGGCTGCAGATTGGTCCCTTTCCCAAAGAGCCAGCAGGGAAAATTATGCCTTGTTCTAAAGCTCTTTGGGAACCGCTTGCGTAGCCCCACACACCTGGGGGCTGCAGGCTTTCCTGCTGCCTTCAGCCTCAAAAGCACCATTTCCCACTTGGCGCCAAGCCAGGCCCAAAAATGGCCATATGTCTGGAGATTCGTTCCACGCCCAAAGAGCCAGCAGGGAAAACTATGCCTTGTTCTAAAGCTCTTTGGGAACCGCTTGCGTAGCCCCACACACCTGGGGGCTGCAGGCTTTCCTGCTCTCTTCAGCCTCAAAAGCACGCTTTCCCACTTGGCCCCGCGCCAGGCACAAAAATGGCCATATGGCTGGAGATTGGTCCCACGCTAAAAGAGCCAGCAGGGAAAACTATGCCTTGTTCTAAAGCTCTTTGGGAAACGCTTGCGTAGCCCCACACACCTGGGGGCTGCAGGCTTTCCTGCTGCCTTCAGCCTCAAAACCACCCTTTTCCACACGGCGTCACGCCAGGCCCAAAAATGGCCATATGTCTGGAGACTGGTCCCACGCCCAAAGAGCCAGCAGGGAAAACTATGCCTTGTTCTAAAGCTCTTTGGGAACCGCTTGCGTAGCCCCACACACCTGGGGGCTGCAGGCTTTCCTGCTGCCTTCAGCCTCAAAACCACCCTTTCCCACATGGCGCCGCGCCAGGCCCAAAAATGGCCATATGTCTGGAGGTTGGTCCCACGCCCAAAGAGCCAGCAGGGAAAACTATGCCTTGTTCTAAAGCTCTTTGGGAACCGCTTGCGTAGCCCCACAGACCTGGGGGCTGCAGGCTTTCCTGCTGCCTTCAGCCTCAAAAGCACCCTTTCCCTCTTGGCCCCGCAGCAGGCACAAAAATGGCCATATGTCTGGAGATTGGTCCCTTTCCCAAAGAGCCAGCAGGGAAAATTATGCCTTGTTCTAAAGCTCTTTGGGAACCGCTTGCGTAGCCCCACACACCTGGGGGCTGCAGGCTTTCCTGCTGCCTTCAGCCTCAAAACCACCCTTTCCCAAATGGCGTCACACCAGGCACAAAAATGGCCATATGTCTGGAGACTGGTCCCACGCCCAAAGAGCCAGCAGGGAAAACTATGCCTTGTTCTAAAGCTCTTTGGGAACCGCTTGCGTAGCCCCACACACCTGGGGGCTGCAGGCTTTCCTGCTCTCTTCAGCCTCAAAAGCACCCTTTCCCACTTGGCGCCACACCAGGCCCAAAAATGGCCATATGTCTGGAGACTGGTCCCACGCCCAAAGAGCCAGCAGGGAAAACTATGCCTTGTTCTAAAGCTCTTTGGGAACCGCTTGCGTAGCCCCACACACCTGGGGGCTGCAGGCTTTCCTGCTGCCTTCAGCCTCAAAAGCACCCTTTTCCAAATGGCGTCACGCCAGGCAAAAAAATGGCCATATATCTGGAGACTGGTCCCACGACCAAAGAGCCAGCAGGGAAAACTATGCCTTGTTCTAAAGCTCTTTGGGAACCGCTTGCGTGGCCCCACAGACCTGGGGGCTGCAGGCTTTCCTGCTCTCTTCAGCCTCAAAAGCACGCTTTCCCACTTGGCGCCAAGCCAGGCCCAAAAATGGCCATATGTCTGGAGATTCGTTCCACGCCCAAAGAGCCAGCAGGGAAAACTATGCCTTGTTCTAAAGCTCTTTGGGAACCGCTTGCGTAGCCCCACACACCTGGGGGCTGCAGGCTTTCCTGCTCTCTTCAGCCTCAAAAGCACGCTTTCCCACTTGGCCCCGCGCCAGGCACAAAAATGGCCATATGGCTGGAGATTGGTCCCACGCCAAAAGAGCCAGCAGGGAAAACTATGCCTTGTTCTAAAGCTCTTTGGGAACCGCTTGCGTAGCCCCACAGACCTGGGGGCTGCAGGCTTTCCTGCTGCCTTCAGCCTCAAAACCACCCTTTCCCACTTGGCGCCGCGCCAGGCCCAAGAATGGCCATATGTCTGGAGACTGGTCCCACGCCCAAAGAGCCAGCAGGGAAAACTATGCCTTGTTCTAAAGCTCTTTGGGAACCACTTGCGTAGCCCCACACACCTGGGGGCTGCAGGCTTTCCTGCTGCCTTCAGCCTCAAACCCACCCTTTTCCACATGGCGTCATGCCATGCCCAAAAATGGCCATATGTCTGGAGGTTGGTCCCACGCCCAAAGAGCCAGCAGAGAAAACTATGCCTTGTTCTAAAGCTCTTAGGGAACCGCTTGCGTAGCCCCACACACCTGGGGGCTGCAGGCTTTCCTGCTGCCTTCAGCCTCAAAAGCACCCTTTCCCACTTGGCCCCATGCCAGGCCCCAAAAATGGCCATATGTCTGGAGATTGGTCCCACGCCCAAAGAGCCAGCAGGGAAAACTATGCCTTGTTCTAAAGCTCTTTGGGAACCGCTTGCGTAGCCCCACACACCTGGGGGCTGCAGGCTTTCCTGCTGCCTTCAGCCTCAAAACCACCCTATCCCACTTGGCGCCGCGCCAGGCCCAAAAATGGCCATATGTCTAGAGACTGGTCCCACGCCCAAAGAGCCAGCAGGGAAAACTATGCCTTGTTCTAAAGCTCTTTGGGAACCGCTTGCGTAGCCCCACACACCTGGGGGCTGCAGGCTTTCCTGCTGCCTTCAGCCTCAAAAGCACCCTTTCCCACTTGGCGCCACGCCAGGCCCAAAAATGGCCATATGTCTGGAGACTGGTCCCACGCCCAAAGAGCCAGCAGGGAAAACTATGCCTTGTTCTAAAGCTCTTTGGGAACCGCTTGCGTAGCCCCACACACCTGGGGGCTGCAGGCTTTCCTGCTGCCTTCAGCCTCAAAACCACCCTTTCCCACTTGGCCCCGCGCCAGGCACAAAAATGGCCATATGTCTGGAGACTGGTCCCTTTCCCAAAGAGCCAGGAGGGAAAACTATGCCTTGTTCTAAAGCTCTTTGGGAACCGCTTGCGTAGCCCCACACACCTGGGGGCTGCAGGCTTTTCTGGCACCTTCAGCCTCAAAACCACCCTTTCCAACATGGCGTCACGCCATGCCCAAAAATGGCCATATATCTGGAGACTGGTCCCACGACCAAAGAGCCAGCAGGGAAAACTATGCCTTGTTCTAAAGCTCTTTGGGAACCGCTTGCGTAGCCCCACAGACCTGGGGGCTGCAGGCTTTCCTGCTGCCTTCAGCCTCAAAACCACCCTTTCCCACTTGGCCCCGCAGCAGGCTCAAAAATGGCCACATGGCTGCAGATTGGTCCCTTTCCCAAAGAGCCAGCAGGGAAAATTATGCCTTGTTCTAAAGCTCTTTGGGAACCGCTTGCGTAGCCCCACACACCTGGGGGCTGCAGGCTTTCCTGCTGCCTTCAGCCTCAAAAGCACCATTTCCCACTTGGCGCCAAGCCAGGCCCAAAAATGGCCATATGTCTGGAGATTCGTTCCACGCCCAAAGAGCCAGCAGGGAAAACTATGCCTTGTTCTAAAGCTCTTTGGGAACCGCTTGCGTAGCCCCACACACCTGGGGGCTGCAGGCTTTCCTGCTCTCTTCAGCCTCAAAAGCACGCTTTCCCACTTGGCCCCGCGCCAGGCACAAAAATGGCCATATGGCTGGAGATTGGTCCCAC
Source organism: Chroicocephalus ridibundus (assembly GCF_963924245.1). Lineage (NCBI taxonomy): Eukaryota > Metazoa > Chordata > Aves > Charadriiformes > Laridae > Chroicocephalus > Chroicocephalus ridibundus. The sequence goes on from NW_026961420.1 coordinate 128,014, forward strand.
GCTAAAAGAGCCAGCAGGGAAAACTATGCCTTGTTCTAAAGCTCTTTGGGAAACGCTTGCGTAGCCCCACACACCTGGGGGCTGCAGGCTTTCCTGCTGCCTTCAGCCTCAAAACCACCCTTTTCCACACGGCGTCACGCCAGGCCCAAAAATGGCCATATGTCTGGAGACTGGTCCCACGCCCAAAGAGCCAGCAGGGAAAACTATGCCTTGTTCTAAAGCTCTTTGGGAACCGCTTGCGTAGCCCCACACACCTGGGGGCTGCAGGCTTTCCTGCTGCCTTCAGCCTCAAAACCACCCTTTCCCACATGGCGCCGCGCCAGGCCCAAAAATGGCCATATGTCTGGAGGTTGGTCCCACGCCCAAAGAGCCAGCAGGGAAAACTATGCCTTGTTCTAAAGCTCTTTGGGAACCGCTTGCGTAGCCCCACAGACCTGGGGGCTGCAGGCTTTCCTGCTGCCTTCAGCCTCAAAAGCACCCTTTCCCTCTTGGCCCCGCAGCAGGCACAAAAATGGCCATATGTCTGGAGATTGGTCCCTTTCCCAAAGAGCCAGCAGGGAAAATTATGCCTTGTTCTAAAGCTCTTTGGGAACCGCTTGCGTAGCCCCACACACCTGGGGGCTGCAGGCTTTCCTGCTGCCTTCAGCCTCAAAACCACCCTTTCCCAAATGGCGTCACACCAGGCACAAAAATGGCCATATGTCTGGAGACTGGTCCCACGCCCAAAGAGCCAGCAGGGAAAACTATGCCTTGTTCTAAAGCTCTTTGGGAACCGCTTGCGTAGCCCCACACACCTGGGGGCTGCAGGCTTTCCTGCTCTCTTCAGCCTCAAAAGCACGCTTTCCCACTTGGCGCTGCGCCAGGCCCAAAAATGGCCATATGTCTGGAGGTTGGTCCCACGCCCAAAGAGCCAGCAGGGAAAACTATGCCTTGTTCTAAAGCTCTTTGGGAACCGCTTGTGTAGCCCCACACACCTGGGGGCTGCAGGCTTTCCTGCTGCCTTCAGCCTCAAAAGCACCCTTTTCCAAATGGCGTCACGCCAGGCAAAAAAATGGCCATATATCTGGAGACTGGTCCCACGACCAAAGAGCCAGCAGGGAAAACTATACCTTGTTCTAAAGCTCTTCGGGAACCGCTTGCGTGGCCCCACAGACCTGGGGGCTGCAGGCTTTCCTGCTCTCTTCAGCCTCAAAAGCACGCTTTCCCACTTGGCGCCAAGCCAGGCCCAAAAATGGCCATATGTCTGGAGATTCGTTCCACGCCCAAAGAGCCAGCAGGGAAAACTATGCCTTGTTCTAAAGCTCTTTGGGAACCGCTTGCGTAGCCCCACACACCTGGGGGCTGCAGGCTTTCCTGCTCTCTTCAGCCTCAAAAGCACGCTTTCCCACTTGGCCCCGCGCCAGGCACAAAAATGGCCATATGGCTGGAGATTGGTCCCACGCCAAAAGAGCCAGCAGGGAAAACTATGCCTTGTTCTAAAGCTCTTTGGGAACCGCTTGCGTAGCCCCACAGACCTGGGGGCTGCAGGCTTTCCTGCTGCCTTCAGCCTCAAAACCACCCTTTCCCACTTGGCGCCGCGCCAGGCCCAAGAATGGCCATATGTCTGGAGACTGGTCCCACGCCCAAAGAGCCAGCAGGGAAAACTATGCCTTGTTCTAAAGCTCTTTGGGAACCGCTTGCGTAGCCCCACACACCTGGGGGCTGCAGGCTTTCCTGCTGCCTTCAGCCTCAAAAGCACCCTTTTCCACATGGCGTCATGCCATGCCCAAAAATGGCCATATGTCTGGAGGTTGGTCCCACGCCCAAAGAGCCAGCAGAGAAAACTATGCCTTGTTCTAAAGCTCTTTGGGAACCGCTTGCGTAGCCCCACACACCTGGGGGCTGCAGGCTTTCCTGCTGCCTTCAGCCTCAAAAGCACCCTTTCCCACTTGGCGCCGCGCCAGGCCCAAAAATGGCCATATGTCTGGAGACTGGTCCCACGCCCAAAGAGCCAGCAGGGAAAACTATGCCTTGTTCTAAAGCTCTTTGGGAACCGCTTGCGTAGCCCCACACACCTGGGGGCTGCAGGCTTTCCTGCTGCCTTCAGCCTCAAAACCACCCTTTCCCACTTGGCCCCGCGCCAGGCACAAAAATGGCCATATGTCTGGAGACTGGTCCCTTTCCCAAAGAGCCAGGAGGGAAAACTATGCCTTGTTCTAAAGCCCTTTGGGAACCGCTTGCGTAGCCCCACACACCTGGGGGCTGCAGGCTTTTCTGGCACCTTCAGCCTCAAAACCACCCTTTCCCACATGGCGTCACGCCATGCCCAAAAATGGCCATATATCTGGAGACTGGTCCCACGACCAAAGAGCCAGCAGGGAAAACTATGCCTTGTTCTAAAGCTCTTTGGGAACCGCTTGCGTAGCCCCACACACCTGGGGGCTGCAGGCTTTCCTGCTGCCTTCAGCCTCAAAACCACCCTTTCCCACATGGCGCCGCGCCAGGCCCAAAAATGGCCATATGTCTGGAGACTGGTCCCACGCCCAAAGAGCCAGCAGGGAAAACTATGCCTTGTTCTAAAGCTCTTTGGGAACCGCTTGCGTAGCCCCACACACCTGGGGGCTGCAGGCTTTCCTGCTGCCTTCAGCCTCAAAAGCACCCTTTCCCACTTGGCCCCGCAGCAGGCACAAAAATGGCCATATGTCTGGAGATTTGTCCCATTCCCAAAGAGCCAGCAGGGAAAATTATGCCTTGTTCTAAAGCTCTTTGGGAACCGCTTGCGTAGCCCCACACACGTGGGGGCTGCAGGCTTTCCTGCTGCCTTCAGCCTCAAAACCACCCTTTCCCAAATGGCGTCACACCAGGCACAAAAATGGCCATATGTCTGGAGACTGGTCCCACGCCCAAAGAGCCAGCAGGGAAAACTATGCCTTGTTCTAAAGCTCTTTGGGAACCGCTTGCGTAGCCCCACACACCTGGGGGCTGCAGGCTTTCCTGCTGCCTTCAGCCTCAAAAGCACCCTTTCCCACTTGGCGCCGCGCCAGGCCCAAAAATGGCCATATGTCTGGAGACTGGTCCCACGCCCAAAGAGCCAGCAGGGAAAACTATGCCTTGTTCTAAAGCTCTTTGGGAACCGCTTGCGTAGCCCCACACACCTGGGGGCTGCAGGCTTTCCTGCTGCCTTCAGCCTCAAAACCACCCTTTCCCACTTGGCCCCGCGCCAGGCACAAAAATGGCCATATGTCTGGAGACTGGTCCCTTTCCCAAAGAGCCAGGAGGGAAAACTATGCCTTGTTCTAAAGCCCTTTGGGAACCGCTTGCGTAGCCCCACACACATGGGGGCTGCAGGCTTTTCTGGCACCTTCAGCCTCAAAACCACCCTTTCCCACATGGCGTCACGCCATGCCCAAAAATGGCCATATATCTGGAGACTGGTCCCACGACCAAAGAGCCAGCAGGGAAAACTATGCCTTGTTCTAAAGCTCTTTGGGAACCGCTTGCGTAGCCCCACAGACCTGGGGGCTGCAGGCTTTCCTGCTGCCTTCAGCCTCAAAACCACCCTTTCCCACATGGCGCCGCGCCAGGCCCAAAAATGGCCATATGTCTGGAGACTGGTCCCACGCCCAAAGAGCCAGCAGGGAAAACTATGCCTTGTTCTAAAGCTCTTTGGGAACCGCTTGCGTAGCCCCACACACCTGGGGGCTGCAGGCTTTCCTGCTGCCTTCAGCCTCAAAAGCACCCTTTCCCACTTGGCCCCGCAGCAGGCACAAAAATGGCCATATGTCTGGAGATTGGTCCCATTCCCAAAGAGCCAGCAGGGAAAATTATGCCTTGTTCTAAAGCTCTTTGGGAACCGCTTGCGTAGCCCCACACACGTGGGGGCTGCAGGCTTTCCTGCTGCCTTCAGCCTCAAAACCACCCTTTCCCAAATGGCGTCACACCAGGCACAAAAATGGCCATATGTCTGGAGACTGGTCCCACGCCCAAAGAGCCAGCAGGGAAAACTATGCCTTGTTCTAAAGCTCTTTGGGAACCGCTTGCGTAGCCCCACACACCTGGGGGCTGCAGGCTTTCCTGCTCTCTTCAGCCTCAAAAGCACCCTTTCCCACTTGGCGCCACACCAGGCCCAAAAATGGCCATATGTCTGGAGACTGGTCCCACGCCCAAAGAGCCAGCAGGGAAAACTATGCCTTGTTCTAAAGCTCTTTGGGAACCGCTTGCGTAGCCCCACACACCTGGGGGCTGCAGGCTTTCCTGCTGCCTTCAGCCTCAAAAGCACCCTTTTCCAAATGGCGTCACGCCAGGCAAAAAAATGGCCATATATCTGGAGACTGGTCCCACGACCAAAGAGCCAGCAGGGAAAACTATGCCTTGTTCTAAAGCTCTTTGGGAACCGCTTGCGTGGCCCCACAGACCTGGGGGCTGCAGGCTTTCCTGCTCTCTTCAGCCTCAAAAGCACGCTTTCCCACTTGGCGCCAAGCCAGGCCCAAAAATGGCCATATGTCTGGAGATTCGTTCCACGCCCAAAGAGCCAGCAGGGAAAACTATGCCTTGTTCTAAAGCTCTTTGGGAACCGCTTGCGTAGCCCCACACACCTGGGGGCTGCAGGCTTTCCTGCTCTCTTCAGCCTCAAAAGCACGCTTTCCCACTTGGCCCCGCGCCAGGCACAAAAATGGCCATATGGCTGGAGATTGGTCCCACGCCAAAAGAGCCAGCAGGGAAAACTATGCCTTGTTCTAAAGCTCTTTGGGAACCGCTTGCGTAGCCCCACACACCTGGGGGCTGCAGGCTTTCCTGCTCTCTTCAGCCTCAAAAGCACGCTTTCCCACTTGGCCCCGCGCCAGGCACAAAAATGGCCATATGGCTGGAGATTGGTCCCACGCTAAAAGAGCCAGCAGGGAAAACTATGCCTTGTTCTAAAGCTCTTTGGGAACCGCTTGCGTAGCCCCACACACCTGGGGGCTGCAGGCTTTCCTGCTGCCTTCAGCCTCAAAATGACCCTTTTCCACACGGCGTCACGCCAGGCCCAAAAATGGCCATATGTCTGGAGACTGGTCCCACGCCCAAAGAGCCAGCAGGGAAAACTATGCCTTGTTCTAAAGCTCTTTGGGAACCGCTTGCGTAGCCCCACACACCTGGGGGCTGCAGGCTTTCCTGCTGCCTTCAGCCTCAAAACCACCCTTTCCCACATGGCGCCGCGCCAGGCCCAAAAATGGCCATATGTCTGGAGGTTGGTCCCACGCCCAAAGAGCCAGCAGGGAAAACTATGCCTTGTTCTAAAGCTCTTTGGGAACCGCTTGCGTAGCCCCACAGACCTGGGGGCTGCAGGCTTTCCTGCTGCCTTCAGCCTCAAAACCACCCTTTCCCACTTGGCCCCGCAGCAGGCACAAAAATGGCCATATGTCTGGAGATTGGTCCCACGCCCAAAGAGCCAGCAGGGAAAATTATGCCTTGTTCTAAAGCTCTTTGGGAACCGCTTGCGTAGCCCCACACACCTGGGGGCTGCAGGCTTTCCTGCTGCCTTCAGCCTCAAAACCACCCTTTCCCAAATGGCGTCACACCAGGCACAAAAATGGCCATATGTCTGGAGACTGGTCCCACGCCCAAAGAGCCAGCAGGGAAAACTATGCCTTGTTCTAAAGCTCTTTGGGAACCGCTTGCGTAGCCCCACACACCTGGGGGCTGCAGGCTTTCCTGCTCTCTTCAGCCTCAAAAGCACGCTTTCCCACTTGGCGCTGCGCCAGGCCCAAAAATGGCCATATGTCTGGAGACTGGTCCCACGCCCAAAGAGCCAGCAGGGAAAACTATGCCTTGTTCTAAAGCTCTTTGGGAACCGCTTGTGTAGCCCCACACACCTGGGGGCTGCAGGCTTTCCTGCTGCCTTCAGCCTCAAAAGCACCCTTTTCCAAATGGCGTCACGCCAGGCAAAAAAATGGCCATATATCTGGAGACTGGTCCCACGACCAAAGAGCCAGCAGGGAAAACTATGCCTTGTTCTAAAGCTCTTCGGGAACCGCTTGCGTGGCCCCACAGACCTGGGGGCTGCAGGCTTTCCTGCTCTCTTCAGCCTCAAAAGCACGCTTTCCCACTTGGCGCCAAGCCAGGCCCAAAAATGGCCATATGTCTGGAGATTCGTTCCACGCCCAAAGAGCCAGCAGGGAAAACTATGCCTTGTTCTAAAGCTCTTTGGGAACCGCTTGCGTAGCCCCACACACCTGGGGGCTGCAGGCTTTCCTGCTCTCTTCAGCCTCAAAAGCACGCTTTCCCACTTGGCGCCGCGCCAGGCACAAAAATGGCCATATGGCTGGAGATTGGTCCCACGCCAAAAGAGCCTGCAGGGAAAACTATGCCTTGTTCTAAAGCTCTTTGGGAACCGCTTGCGTAGCCCCACAGACCTGGGGGCTGCAGGCTTTCCTGCTGCCTTCAGCCTCAAAACCACCCTTTCCCACTTGGCGTCGCGCCAGGCCCAAATATGGCCATATGTCTGGAGACTGGTCCCACGCCCAAAGAGCCAGCAGGGAAAACTATGCCTTGTTCTAAAGCTCTTTGGGAACCGCTTGCGTAGCCCCACACACCTGGGGGCTGCAGGCTTTCCTGCTGCCTTCAGCCTCAAAACCACCCTTTTCCACATGGCGTCATGCCATGCCCAAAAATGGCCATATGTCTGGAGGTTGGTCCCACGCCCAAAGAGCCAGCAGAGAAAACTATGCCTTGTTCTAAAGCTCTTTGGGAACCGCTTGCGTAGCCCCACACACCTGGGGGCTGCAGGCTTTCCTGCTGCCTTCAGCCTCAAAAGCACCCTTTCCCACTTGGCCCCATGCCAGGCCCAAAAATGGCCATATGTCTGGAGATTGGTCCCATTCCCAAAGAGCCAGCAGGGAAAACTATGCCTTGTTCTAAAGCTCTTTGGGAACCGCTTGCGTAGCCCCACACACCTGGGGGCTGCAGGCTTTCCTGCTGCCTTCAGCCTCAAAACCACCCTATCCCACTTGGCGCCGCGCCAGGCCCAAGAATGGCCATATGTCTGGAGACTGGTCCCACGCCCAAAGAGCCAGCAGGGAAAACTATGCCTTGTTCTAAAGCTCTTTGGGAACCGCTTGTGTAGCCCCACACACCTGGGGGCTGCAGGCTTTCCTGCTGCCTTCAGCCTCAAAACCACCCTTTTCCACATGGCGTCATGCCATGCCCAAAAATGGCCATATGTCTGGAGGTTGGTCCCACGCCCAAAGAGCCAGCAGAGAAAACTATGCCTTGTTCTAAAGCTCTTAGGGAACCGCTTGCGTAGCCCCACACACCTGGGGGCTGCAGGCTTTCCTGCTGCCTTCAGCCTCAAAAGCACCCTTTCCCACTTGGCCCCATGCCAGGCCCAAAAATGGCCATATGTCTGGAGGTTGGTCCCACGCCCAAAGAGCCAGCAGAGAAAACTATGCCTTGTTCTAAAGCTCTTTGGGAACCGCTTGCGTAGCCCCACACACCTGGGGGCTGCAGGCTTTCCTGCTCTCTTCAGCCTCAAAAGCACGCTTTCCCACTTGGCCCCGCGCCAGGCACAAAAATGGCCATATGGCTGGAGATTGGTCCCACGCCAAAAGAGCCAGCAGGGAAAACTATGCCTTGGTCTAAAGCTCTTTGGGAACCGCTTGCGTAGCCCCACAGACCTGGGGGCTGCAGGCTTTCCTGCTGCCTTCAGCCTCAAAACCACCCTTTCCCACTTGGCGCCGCGCCAGGCCCAAGAATGGCCATATGTCTGGAGACTGGTCCCACGCCCAAAGAGCCAGCAGGGAAAACTATGCCTTGTTCTAAAGCTCTTTGGGAACCGCTTGCGTAGCCCCACACACCTGGGGGCTGCAGGCTTTCCTGCTGCCTTCAGCCTCAAAACCACCCTTTTCCACATGGCGTCATGCCATGCCCAAAAATGGCCATATGTCTGGAGGTTGGTCCCACGCCCAAAGAGCCAGCAGAGAAAACTATGCCTTGTTCTAAAGCTCTTTGGGAACCGCTTGCGTAGCCCCACACACCTGGGGGCTGCAGGCTTTCCTGCTGCCTTCAGCCTCAAAAGCACCCTTTCCCACTTGGCCCCATGCCAGGCCCAAAAATGGCCATATGTCTGGAGATTGGTCCCACGCCCAAAGAGCCAGCAGGGAAAACTATGCCTTGTTCTAAAGCTCTTTGGGAACCGCTTGCGTAGCCCCACAGACCTGGGGGCTGCAGGCTTTCCTGCTGCCTTCAGCCTCAAAACCACCCTTTCCCACTTGGCGCCGCGCCAGGCCCAAGAATGGCCATATGTCTGGAGACTGGTCCCACGCCCAAAGAGCCAGCAGGGAAAACTATGCCTTGTTCTAAAGCTCTTTGGGAACCGCTTGCGTAGCCCCACACACCTGGGGGCTGCAGGCTTTCCTGCTGCCTTCAGCCTCAAAACCACCCTTTTCCACATGGCGTCATGCCATGCCCAAAAATGGCCATATGTCTGGAGGTTGGTCCCACGCCCAAAGAGCCAGCAGAGAAAACTATGCCTTGTTCTAAAGCTCTTTGGGAACCGCTTGCGTAGCCCCACACACCTGGGGGCTGCAGGCTTTCCTGCTGCCTTCAGCCTCAAAAGCACCCTTTCCCACTTGGCCCCATGCCAGGCCCAAAAATGGCCATATGTCTGGAGATGGGTCCCACGCCCAAAGAGCCAGCAGGGAAAACTATGCCTTGCTCTAAAGCTCTTTGGGAACCGCTTGCGTAGCCCCACACACCTGGGGGCTGCAGGCTTTCCTGCTGCCTTCAGCCTCAAAACCACCCTATCCCACTTGGCGCCGCGCCAGGCCCAAGAATGGCCATATGTCTGGAGACTGGTCCCACGCCCAAAGAGCCAGCAGGGAAAACTATGCCTTGTTCTAAAGCTCTTTGGGAACCGCTTGTGTAGCCCCACACACCTGGGGGCTGCAGGCTTTCCTGCTACCTTCAGCCTCAAAACCACCCTTTCCCACTTGGCCCCATGCCAGGCCCAAAAATGGCCATATGTCTGGAGATTGGTCCCACGCCCAAAGAGCCAGCAGGGAAAACTATGCCTTGTTCTAAAGCTCTTTGGGAACCGCTTGCGTAGCCCCACACACCTGGGGGCTGCAGGCTTTCCTGCTGCCTTCAGCCTCAAAACCACCCTATCCCACTTGGCGCCGCGCCAGGCCCAAAAATGGCCATATGTCTAGAGACTGGTCCCACGCCCAAAGAGCCAGCAGGGAAAACTATGCCTTGTTCTAAAGCTCTTTGGGAACCGCTTGCGTAGCCCCACACACCTGGGGGCTGCAGGCTTTCCTGCTGCCTTCAGCCTCAAAAGCACCCTTTCCCACTTGGCGCCACGCCAGGCCCAAAAATGGCCATATGTCTGGAGACTGGTCCCACGCCCAAAGAGCCAGCAGGGAAAACTATGCCTTGTTCTAAAGCTCTTTGGGAACCGCTTGCGTAGCCCCACACACCTGGGGTTGCAGGCTTTCCTGCTGCCTTCAGCCTCAAAACCACCCTTTCCCACTTGGCCCCGCGCCAGGCACAAAAATGGCCATATGTCTGGAGACTGGTCCCTTTCCCAAAGAGCCAGGAGGGAAAACTATGCCTTGTTCTAAAGCCCTTTGGGAACCGCTTGCGTAGCCCCACACACCTGGGGGCTGCAGGCTTTTCTGGCACCTTCAGCCTCAAAACCACCCTTTCCCACATGGCGTCACGCCAGGCACAAAAATGGCTATATGTCTAGAGACTGGTCCCACGCCCAAAGAGCCAGCAGGGAAAACTATGCCTTGTACTAAAGCTCTTTGGGAACCGCTTGCGTAACCCCACACACCTGGGGGCTGCAGGCTTTCCTGCTCTCTTCAGCCTCAAAAGCACGCTTTCCCACCTGGCCCCGTGCCAGGCACAAAAATGGCCATATGTCTGGAGACTGGTGCCACGCCCAAAGAGCCAGCATGGAAAACTATGCCTTGTTCTAAAGCTCTTTGGGAACCGCTTGCGTAGCCCCACACACCTGGGGGCTGCAGACTTTCCTGCTGCCTTCAGCCTCAAAACAACCCTTTCTCACTTGGCGTCGCTCCAGGCCCAAAAATGGCCATATGTCTGGAGATTGGTCCCACGCCCAAAGAGCCAGCAGGGAAAACTATGCCTTGTTCTAAAGCTCTTTGGGAACCGCTTGCGTAGCCCCACACACCTGGGGGCTGCAGGCTTTCCTGCTCTCTTCAGCCTCAAAAGCACCCTTTCCCACTTGGCCCCTTGCCAGGCCCAAAAATGGCCATATGTCTGGAGACTGGTCCCACGCCCAAAGAGCCAGCAGGAAAAACTATGCCTTGTTCTAAAGCTCTTTGGGAACCGCTTGCGTAGCCCCACACACCTGGGGGCTGCAGGCTTTCCTGCTGCCTTCAGCCTCAAAACCACCCTTTCCCACTTGGCCCCGCGCCAGGCACAAAAATGGCCATATGTCTGGAGACTGGTCCCTTTCCCAAAGAGCCAGGAGGGAAAACTATGCCTTGTTCTAAAGCCCTTTGGGAACCGCTTGCGTAGCCCCACACACCTGGGGGCTGCAGGCTTTTCTGGCACCTTCAGCCTCAAAACCACCCTTTCCCACATGGCGTCACGCCAGGCACAAAAATGGCTATATGTCTAGAGACTGGTCCCACGCCCAAAGAGCCAGCAGGGAAAACTATGCCTTGTACTAAAGCTCTTTGGGAACCGCTTGCGTAACCCCACACACCTGGGGGCTGCAGGCTTTCCTGCTCTCTTCAGCCTCAAAAGCACGCTTTCCCACCTGGCCCCGTGCCAGGCACAAAAATGGCCATATGTCTGGAGACTGGTGCCACGCCCAAAGAGCCAGCATGGAAAACAATGTCTTGTTCTAAAGCTCTTTGGGAACCGCTTGCGTAGCCCCACACACCTGGGGGCTGCAGACTTTCCTGCTGCCTTCAGCCTCAAAACAACCCTTTCTCACTTGGCGTCGCTCCAGGCCCAAAAATGGCCATATGTCTGGAGATTGGTCCCACGCCCAAAGAGCCAGCAGGGAAAACTATGCCTTGTTCTAAAGCTCTTTGGGAACCGCTTGCGTAGCCCCACACACCTGGGGGCTGCAGGCTTTCCTGCTCTCTTCAGCCTCAAAAGCACCCTTTCCCACTTGGTCCCGTGCCAGGCCCAAAAATGGCCATATGTCTGGAGACTGGTCCCACGCCCAAAGAGCCAGCAGGGAAAACTATGCCTTGTTCTAAAGCTCTTTGGGAACCGCTTGCGTAGCCCCACACACCTGCGGGCTGCAGACTTTCCTGCTGCCTTCAGCCTCAAAACCAACCTTTCCCACTTGGCGTCGCGCCAGGCCCAAAAATGGCCATATGTCTGGAGACTGGTCCCACGCCCAAAGAGCCAGCAGGGAAAACTATGCCTTGTTCTAAAGCTCTTTGGGAACCGCTTGCGTGGCCCACAAACTTGGGGGCTGCAGACTTTCCTGCTGCCTTCAGACTCAAAAAGCACCCTTTCCCACTTGGCGCCACGTCAGGCCCAAAAACGGCCATATGTCTGGAGACTGGTCCCACGCCCAAAGAGCCAGCAGGGAAAACTATGCCTTGTTCTAAAGCTCTTTCGGAACCGCTTGCGTAGCCCCACAGACCTGGGGGCTGCAGGCTTTCCTGCTCTCTTCAGCCTCAAAAGCACCCTTTCCCACTTGGCGCCACGCCAGGCACAAAAATGGCCATATGTCTGGAGGTTGGTCCCACGCCCAAAGAGCCAGCAGGGAAAACTATGCCTTGTTCTAAAGCTCTTTGGGAACCGCTTGCGTAGCCCCACAGACCTGGGGGCTGCAGGCTTTCCTGCTGCCTTCAGCCTCAAAACCACCCCTTCCCACTTAGCGCCGCGCCAGGCCCAAAAATGGCCATATGTCTAGAGACTGGTCCCACGCCCAAAGAGCCAGCAGGGAAAACTATGCCTTGTTCTAAAGCTCTTTGGGAACCGCTTGCGTAGCCCCACACACCTGGGGGCTGCAGGCTTTCCTGCTGCCTTCAGCCTCAAAACCACCCTTTCCCACTTGGCGCCACGCCAGGCCCAAAAATGGCCATATGTCTGGAGACTGGTCCCACGCCCAAAGAGCCAGCAGGGAAAACTATGCCTTGTTCTAAAGCTCTTTGGGAACCGCTTGCGTAGCCCCACACACCTGGGGGCTGCAGGCTTTCCTGCTGCCTTCAGCCTCAAAACCACCCTTTCCCACTTGGCCCCGCGCCAGGCACAAAAATGGCCATATGTCTGGAGACTGGTCCCTTTCCCAAAGAGCCAGCAGGGAAAACTATGCCTTGTACTAAAGCTCTTTGGGAACCGCTTGCGTAACCCCACACACCTGGGGGCTGCAGGCTTTCCTGCTCTCTTCAGCCTCATAAGCACGCTTTCCCACCTGGCCCCGTGCCAGGCACAAAAATGGCCATATGTCTGGAGACTGGTGCCACGCCCAAAGAGCCAGCATGGAAAACTATGCCTTGTTCTAAAGCTCTTTGGGAACCGCTTGCGTAGCCCCACACACCTGGGGGCTGCAGACTTTCCTGCTGCCTTCAGCCTCAAAACAACCCTTTCTCACTTGGCGTCGCTCCAGGCCCAAAAATGGCCATATGTCTGGAGATTGGTCCCACGCCGAAAGAGCCAGCAGGGAAAACTATGCCTTGTTCTAAAGCTCTTTGGGAACCGCTTGCGTAGCCCCACACACCTGGGGGCTGCAGGCTTTCCTGCTCTCTTCAGCCTCAAAAGCACCCTTTCCCACTTGGCCCCGTGCAAGGCCCAAAAATGGCCATATGTCTGGAGACTGGTCCCACGCCCAAAGAGCCAGTAGGGAAACCTATGCCTTGTTCTAAAGCTCTTTGGGAACCGCTTGCGTAGCCCCACACACCTGGGGGCTGCAGGCTTTCCTGCTCTCTTCAGCCTCAAAAGCACCCTTTCCCACTTGGCCCCGCAGCAGGCACAAAAATGGCCATATGTCTGGAGATTGGTCCCTTTCCCAAAGAGCCAGCAGGGAAAATTATGCCTTGTTCTAAAGCTCTTTGGGAACCGCTTGCGTAGCCCCACACACCTGGGGGCTGCAGGCTTTCCTGCTGCCTTCAGCCTCAAAAGCACGCTTTCCCACTTGGCCCCGCGCCAGGCACAAAAATGGCCATATGTCTGGAGGTTGGTCCCACGCCCAAAGAGCCAGCAGGGAAAACTATGCCTTCTTCTAAAGCTCTTTGGGAACCGCTTGCGTAGCCCCACAGACCTTGGGGCTGCAGGCTTTCCTGCTCTCTTCAGCCTCAAAAGCACGCTTTCCCACTTGGCGCTGCGCCAGGCCCAAAAATGGCCATATGTCTGGAGACTGGTCCCACGACCAAAGAGCCAGCAGGGAAAACTATGCCTTGTTCTAAAGCTCTTTGGGAACCGCTTGCGTAGCCCCACACACCTGGGGGCTGCAGGCTTTCCTGCTGCCTTCAGCCTCAAAACCACCCTTTCCCACATGGCGCCGCGCCAGGCACAAAAATGGCCATATGTCTGGAGACTGGTCCCACGCCCAAAGAGCCAGCAGGGAAAACTATGCCTTGTTCTAAAGCTCTTTGGGAACCGCTTGCGTAGCCCCACACACCTGGGGGCTGCAGGCTTTCCTGCTGCCTTCAGCCTCAAAAGCACCCTTTCCCACTTGGCCCCGCAGCAGGCACAAAAATGGCCATATGTCTGGAGATTGGTCCCTTTCCCAAAGAGCCAGCAGGGAAAATTATGCCTTGTTCTAAAGCTCTTTGGGAACCGCTTGCGTAGCCCCACACACCTGGGGGCTGCAGGCTTTCCTGCTGCCTTCAGCCTCAAAACCACCCTTTCCCAAATGGCGTCACACCAGGCACAAAAATGGCTATATGTCTGGAGACTGGTCCCACGCCCAAAGAGCCAGCAGGGAAAACTATGCCTTGTTCTAAAGCTCTTTGGGAACCGCTTGCGTAGCCCCACACACATGGGGGCTGCAGGCTTTCCTGCTCTCTTCAGCCTCAAAAGCACCCTTTCCCACATGGCGTCACGCCAGGCACAAAAATGGCCATATGTCTGGAGACTGGTCCCACGCCCAAAGAGCCAGCAGGGAAAACTATGCCTTGTTCTAAAGCTCTTTGGGAACCGCTTGCGTAGCCCCACACACCTGGGGGCTGCAGGCTTTCCTGCTGCCTTCAGCCTCAAAAGCACCCTTTCCCACTTGGCGCCGCGCCAGGCAAAAAAATGGCCATATGTCTGGAGACTGGTCCCACGCCCAAAGAGCCAGCAGGGAAAACTATGCCTTGTTCTAAAGCTCTTTGGGAACCGCTTGCATAGCCCCACACACCTGGGGGCTGCAGGCTTTCCTGCTCTCTTCAGCCTCAAAAGCACCCTTTCCCACTTGGCGCCACGCCAGGCACAAAAATGGCCATATGTCTGGAGATTGGTCCCACGCCCAAAGAGCCAGCAGGGAAAACTATGCCTTGTTCTAAAGCTCTTTGGGAACCGCTTGCGTAGCCCCACACACCTGGGGGCTGCAGGCTTTCCTGCTGCCTTCAGCCTCAAAACCACCCTTTCCCACTTTGCGCCGCACCAGGCCCAAAAATGGCCATGTGTCTGGAGACTGGTCCCACGCCCAAGAGCCAGCAGGGAAAACTATGCCTTGTTCTAAAGCTCTTTGGGAACCGCTTGCGTAGCCCCACACACCTGGGGGCTGCAGGCTTTCCTGCTGCCTTCAGCCTCAAAACCACCCTTTCCCACTTGGCCCCGTGCCAGGCACAAAAATGGCCATATGTCTGGAGACTGGTCCCTTTCCCAAAGAGCCAGGAGGGAAAACTATGCCTTGTTCTAAAGCTCTTTGGGAACCGCTTGCGTAGCCCCACACACCTGGGGGCTGCAGGCTTTCCTGGCACCTTCAGCCTCAAAACCACCCTTTCCCACATGGCGTCACGCCAGGCACAAAAATGGCCATATGTCTGGAGATTGGTCCCACGCCCAAAGAGCCAGCAGGGAAAACTATGCCTTGTTCTAAAGCTCTTTGGGAACCGCTTGCGTAGCCCCACACACCTGGGGGCTGCAGGCTTTCCTGCTGCCTTCAGCCTCAAAAGCACCCTTTCCCACTTGGCGCCACGCCAGGCCCAAAAATGGCCATATGTCTGGAGACTGGTCCCACGCCCAAAGAGCCAGCAGGGAAAACTATGCCTTGTTCTAAAGCTCTTTTGGAACCGCTTGCGTAGCCCCACACACCTGGGGGCTGCAGGCTTTCCTGCTGCCTTCAGCCTCAAAAGCACCCTTTCCCACTTGGCGCCGCGCCAGGCCCAAAAATGGCCATATGGCTGGAGATTGGTCCCACGCCCAAAGAGCCAGCAGGGAAAACTATGCCTTGTTCTAAAGATCTTTGGGAACCTCTTGCGTAGCCCCACACACCTGGGGGCTGCAGGCTTTCCTGCTCTCTTCAGCCTCAAAAGCAGCCTTTCCCACTTGGCGCCACGCCAGGCACAAAAATGGCCATATGTCTGGAGGTTGGTCCCACGCCCAAAGAGCCAGCAGGGAAAACTATGCCTTGTTCTAAAGGTCTTTGGGAACCACTTGCGTAGCCCCACACACCTGGGGGCTGCAGGCTTTCCTGCTGCCTTCAGCCTCAAAAGCACCCTTTCCCACTTGGCCCCATGCCAGGCCCAAAAATGGCCATATGTCTGGAGATTGGTCCCATGCCCAAAGAGCCAGCAGGGAAAACTATGCCTTGTTCTAAAGCTCTTTGGGAACGGCTTGCGTAGCCCCACACACCTGGGGGCTGCAGGCTTTCCTGCTGCCTTCAGCCTCAAAACCACCCTTTCCCACTTGGCGCCACGCCAGGCACAAAAATGGCCATATGTCTGGAGACTGGTCCCTTTCCCAAAGAGCCAGGAGGGAAAACTATGCCTTGTTCTAAAGCTCTTTGGGAACCGCTTGCGTAGCCCCACACACCTGGGGGCTGCAGGCTTTTCTGGCACCTTCAGCCTCAAAACCACCCTTTCCCACATGGCGTCACGCCAGGCACAAAAATGGCCATATGTCTGGAGATTGGTCCCACGCCCAAAGAGCCAGCAGGGAAAACTATGCCTTGTTCTAAAGCTCTTTGGGAACCGCTTGCGTAGCCCCACAGACCTGGGGGCTGCAGGCTTTCCTGCTGCCTTCAGCCTCAAAAGCACCCTTTCCCACTTGGCGCCACGCCAGGCCCAAAAATGGCCATATGTCTGGAGACTGGTCCCACGCCCAAAGAGCCAGGAGGGAAAACTATGCCTTGTTCTAAAGCTCTTTGGGAACCGCTTGCGTAGCCCCACAGACCTCGGTGCTGCAGGCTTTCCTGCTGCCTTCAGCCTCAAAACCACCCTTACTCACATGGCGCCAAGCCAGGCCCAAAAATGGCCATATGTTTGGAGATTGGTCCCACGCCCAAAGAGCCAGCAGGGAAAACTATGCCTTGTACTAAAGCTCTTTGGGAACCGCTTGCGTAGCCCCACAAACTTGCGGGCTGCAGATATTCATGCTGCCTTCAGCCCCAAAACCACCCTTTCCCACTTGGCGCCGCGCCAGGCCCAAAAATGGCCATATGTCTGGAGACTGGTCCCACGCCCAAAGAGCCAGCAGGGAAAACTATGCCTTGTTCTAAAGCTCTTTGGGAACCGCTTGCGTAGCCCCACAGACCTGGGGGCTGCAGGCTTTCCTGCTCTCTTCAGCCTCAAAAGCACCCTTTCCCACTTGGCGCCGCGCCAGGCACAAAAATGGCCATATGTCTGGAGGTTGGTCCCACGCCCAAAGAGCCAGCAGGGAAAACTATGCCTTGTTCTAAAGCTCTTTGGGAACCGCTTGCGTAGCCCCACACACCTGGGGGCTGCAGGCTTTCCTGCTGCCTTCAGCCTCAAAACCACCCTATCCCACTTGGCGCCGCGCCAGGCCCAAAAATGGCCATATGTCTAGAGACTGGTCCCACGCCCAAAGAGCCAGCAGGGAAAACTATGCCTTGTTCTAAAGCTCTTTGGGAACCGCTTGCGTAGCCCCACACACCTGCGGGCTGCAGGCTTTCCTGCTGCCTTCAGCCTCAAAAGCACCCTTTCCCACTTGGCGCCATGCCAGGCCCAAAAATGGCCATATGTCTGGAGATTGGTCCCACGCCCAAAGAGCCAGCAGGGAAAACTATGCCTTGTTCTAAAGCTCTTTGGGAACCGCTTGCGTAGCCCCACACACCTGGGGGCTGCAGGCTTTCCTGCTGCCTTCAGCCTCAAAAGCACCCTTTCCCACTTGGCGCCACGCCAGGCCCAAAAATGGCCATATGTCTGGAGACTGGTCCCACGCCCAAAGAGCCAGCAGGGAAAACTATGCCTTGTTCTAAAGCTCTTTTGGAACCGCTTGCGTAGCCCCACACACCTGGGGGCTGCAGGCTTTCCTGCTGCCTTCAGCCTCAAAAGCACCCTTTCCCACTTGGCGCCGCGCCAGGCCCAAAAATGGCCATATGTCTGGAGATTGGTCCCACGCCCAAAGAGCCAGCAGGGAAAACTATGCCTTGTTCTAAAGATCTTTGGGAACCTCTTGCGTAGCCCCACACACCTGGGGGCTGCAGGCTTTCCTGCTGCCTTCAGCCTCAAAAGCACCCTTTCCCACTTGGCGCCATGCCAGGCCCAAAAATGGCCATATGTCTGGAGATTGGTCCCACGCCCAAAGAGCCAGCAGGGAAAACTATGCCTTGTTCTAAAGCTCTTTGGGAACCGCTTGCGTAGCCCCAGAGACCTGGGGGCTGCAGGCTTTCCTGCTGCCTTCAGCCTCAAAAGCACCCTTTCCCACTTGGCGCCACGCCAGGCCCAAAAATGGCCATATGTCTGGAGACTGGTCCCACGCCCAAAGAGCCAGCAGGGAAAACTATGCCTTGTTCTAAAGCTCTTTGGGAACCGCTTGCGTAGCCCCACACACCTGGGGGCTGCAGGCTTTCCTGCTGCCTTCAGCCTCAAAACCACCCTTTCCCACTTGGCCCCGCGCCAGGCACAAAAATGGCCATATGTCTGGAGACTGGTCCCACGCCCAAAGAGCCAGCAGGGAAAACTATGCCTTGTTCTAAAGCTCTTTGGGAACCGCTTGCGTAGCCCCACAAACTTGCGGGCTGCAGACTTTCATGCTGCCTTCAGCCTCAAAACCACCCTTTCCCACTTGGCCCCGCGCCAGGCACAAAAATGGCCATATGTCTAGAGACTGGTCCCACGCCCAAAGAGCCAGCAGGGAAAACTATGCCTTGTTCTAAAGCTCTTTGGGAACCGCTTGCGTAGCCCCACACACCTGGGGGCTGCAGGCTTTCCTGCTGCCTTCAGCCTCAAAAGCACCCTTTCCCACTTGGCCCCATGCCAGGCCCAAAAATGGCCATATGTCTGGAGATTGGTCCCTTTCCCAAAGAGCCAGGAGGGAAAACTATGCCTTGTTCTAAAGCTCTTTGGGAACCGCTTGCGTAGCCCCACACACCTGGGGGCTGCAGGCTTTCCTGCTGCCTTCAGCCTCAAAACCACCCTTTCCCACTTGGCCCCGCGCCAGGCACAAAAATGGCCATATGTCTGGAGACTGGTCCCTTTCCCAAAGAGCCAGGAGGGAAAACTATGCCTTGTTCTAAAGCTCTTTCGGAACCGCTTGCGTAGCCCCACACACCTGGGGGCTGCAGGCTTTTCTGGCACCTTCAGCCTCAAAACCACCCTTTCCCACATGGCGTCACGCCAGGCACAAAAATGGCTATATGTCTAGAGACTGGTCCCTTTCCCAAAGAGCCAGCAGGGAAAACTATGCCTTGTACTAAAGCTCTTTGGGAACCGCTTGCGTAACCCCACACACCTGGGGGCAGGAGGCTTTCCTGCTGCCTTCAGCCTCAAAACCACCCATTCCAACTTGGCCCCGCGCCAAGCCCAAAAATGGCCATATGTCTGGAGACTGGTCCCACGCCCAAAGAGCCAGCAGGGAAAACTATGCCTTGTTCTAAAGCTCTTTGGGAACCGCTTGCGTAGCCCCACACACATGGGGGCTGCAGGCTTTCCTGCTCTCTTCAGCCTCAAAAGCACCCTTTCCCACATGGCGTCACGCCAGGCACAAAAATGGCCATATGTCTGGAGACTGGTCCCACGCCCAAAGAGCCAGCAGGGAAAACTATGCCTTGTTCTAAAGCTCTTTGGGAACCGCTTGCGTAGCCCCACACACCTGGGGGCTGCAGGCTTTCCTGCTGCCTTCAGCCTCAAAAGCACCCTTTCCCACTTGGCGCCGCGCCAGGCAAAAAAATGGCCATATGTCTGGAGACTGGTCCCACGCCCAAAGAGCCAGCAGGGAAAACTATGCCTTGTTCTAAAGCTCTTTGGGAACCGCTTGCATAGCCCCACACACCTGGGGGCTGCAGGCTTTCCTGCTCTCTTCAGCCTCAAAAGCACCCTTTCCCACTTGGCGCCACGCCAGGCACAAAAATGGCCATATGTCTGGAGATTGGTCCCACGCCCAAAGAGCCAGCAGGGAAAACTATGCCTTGTTCTAAAGCTCTTTGGGAACCGCTTGCGTAGCCCCACACACCTGGGGGCTGCAGGCTTTCCTGCTGCCTTCAGCCTCAAAACCACCCTTTCCCACTTTGCGCCGCACCAGGCCCAAAAATGGCCATGTGTCTGGAGACTGGTCCCACGCCCAAGAGCCAGCAGGGAAAACTATGCCTTGTTCTAAAGCTCTTTGGGAACCGCTTGCGTAGCCCCACACACCTGGGGGCTGCAGGCTTTCCTGCTGCCTTCAGCCTCAAAACCACCCTTTCCCACTTGGCCCCGTGCCAGGCACAAAAATGGCCATATGTCTGGAGACTGGTCCCTTTCCCAAAGAGCCAGGAGGGAAAACTATGCCTTGTTCTAAAGCTCTTTGGGAACCGCTTGCGTAGCCCCACACACCTGGGGGCTGCAGGCTTTCCTGGCACCTTCAGCCTCAAAACCACCCTTTCCCACATGGCGTCACGCCAGGCACAAAAATGGCCATATGTCTGGAGATTGGTCCCACGCCCAAAGAGCCAGCAGGGAAAACTATGCCTTGTTCTAAAGCTCTTTGGGAACCGCTTGCGTAGCCCCACACACCTGGGGGCTGCAGGCTTTCCTGCTGCCTTCAGCCTCAAAAGCACCCTTTCCCACTTGGCGCCACGCCAGGCCCAAAAATGGCCATATGTCTGGAGACTGGTCCCACGCCCAAAGAGCCAGCAGGGAAAACTATGCCTTGTTCTAAAGCTCTTTTGGAACCGCTTGCGTAGCCCCACACACCTGGGGGCTGCAGGCTTTCCTGCTGCCTTCAGCCTCAAAAGCACCCTTTCCCACTTGGCGCCGCGCCAGGCCCAAAAATGGCCATATGGCTGGAGATTGGTCCCACGCCCAAAGAGCCAGCAGGGAAAACTATGCCTTGTTCTAAAGATCTTTGGGAACCTCTTGCGTAGCCCCACACACCTGGGGGCTGCAGGCTTTCCTGCTCTCTTCAGCCTCAAAAGCAGCCTTTCCCACTTGGCGCCACGCCAGGCACAAAAATGGCCATATGTCTGGAGGTTGGTCCCACGCCCAAAGAGCCAGCAGGGAAAACTATGCCTTGTTCTAAAGGTCTTTGGGAACCACTTGCGTAGCCCCACACACCTGGGGGCTGCAGGCTTTCCTGCTGCCTTCAGCCTCAAAAGCACCCTTTCCCACTTGGCCCCATGCCAGGCCCAAAAATGGCCATATGTCTGGAGATTGGTCCCATGCCCAAAGAGCCAGCAGGGAAAACTATGCCTTGTTCTAAAGCTCTTTTGGAACGGCTTGCGTAGCCCCACACACCTGGGGGCTGCAGGCTTTCCTGCTGCCTTCAGCCTCAAAACCACCCTTTCCCACTTGGCGCCACGCCAGGCACAAAAATGGCCATATGTCTGGAGACTGGTCCCTTTCCCAAAGAGCCAGGAGGGAAAACTATGCCTTGTTCTAAAGCTCTTTGGGAACCGCTTGCGTAGCCCCACACACCTGGGGGCTGCAGGCTTTTCTGGCACCTTCAGCCTCAAAACCACCCTTTCCCACATGGCGTCACGCCAGGCACAAAAATGGCCATATGTCTGGAGATTGGTCCCACGCCCAAAGAGCCAGCAGGGAAAACTATGCCTTGTTCTAAAGCTCTTTGGGAACCGCTTGCGTAGCCCCACAGACCTGGGGGCTGCAGGCTTTCCTGCTGCCTTCAGCCTCAAAAGCACCCTTTCCCACTTGGCGCCACGCCAGGCCCAAAAATGGCCATATGTCTGGAGACTGGTCCCACGCCCAAAGAGCCAGGAGGGAAAACTATGCCTTGTTCTAAAGCTCTTTGGGAACCGCTTGCGTAGCCCCACAGACCTCGGTGCTGCAGGCTTTCCTGCTGCCTTCAGCCTCAAAACCACCCTTACTCACATGGCGCCAAGCCAGGCCCAAAAATGGCCATATGTTTGGAGATTGGTCCCACGCCCAAAGAGCCAGCAGGGAAAACTATGCCTTGTACTAAAGCTCTTTGGGAACCGCTTGCGTAGCCCCACAAACTTGCGGGCTGCAGATATTCATGCTGCCTTCAGCCCCAAAACCACCCTTTCCCACTTGGCGCCGCGCCAGGCCCAAAAATGGCCATATGTCTGGAGACTGGTCCCACGCCCAAAGAGCCAGCAGGGAAAACTATGCCTTGTTCTAAAGCTCTTTGGGAACCGCTTGCGTAGCCCCACACACCTGCGGGCTGCAGGCTTTCCTGCTGCCTTCAGCCTCAAAACCACCCTTTCCCACTCGGCGCCGCGCCAGGCACAAAAATGGCCATATGTCTGGAGATTGGTCCCACGCCCAAAGAGCCAGCAGGGAAAACTATGCCTTGTTCTAAAGCTCTTTGGGAACCGCTTGCGTGGCCCACAGACCTGGGGGCTGCAGACTTTCCTGCTGCCTTCAGACTCAAAAAGCACCCTTTCCCACTTGGCGCCGCGTCAGGCCCAAAAATGGCCATATGTCTGGAGACTGGTCCCACGCCCAAAGAGCCAGCAGGGAAAACTATGCCTTGTTCTAAAGCTCTTTGGGAACCGCTTGCGTAGCCCCACAGACCTGGGGGCTGCAGGCTTTCCTGCTCTCTTCAGCCTCAAAAGCACCCTTTCCCACTTGGCGCCGCGCCAGGCACAAAAATGGCCATATGTCTGGAGGTTGGTCCCACGCCCAAAGAGCCAGCAGGGAAAACTATGCCTTGTTCTAAAGCTCTTTGGGAACCGCTTGCGTAGCCCCACACACCTGGGGGCTGCAGGCTTTCCTGCTGCCTTCAGCCTCAAAACCACCCTATCCCACTTGGCGCCGCGCCAGGCCCAAAAATGGCCATATGTCTAGAGACTGGTCCCACGCCCAAAGAGCCAGCAGGGAAAACTATGCCTTGTTCTAAAGCTCTTTGGGAACCGCTTGCGTAGCCCCACACACCTGCGGGCTGCAGGCTTTCCTGCTGCCTTCAGCCTCAAAAGCACCCTTTCCCACTTGGCGCCATGCCAGGCCCAAAAATGGCCATATGTCTGGAGATTGGTCCCACGCCCAAAGAGCCAGCAGGGAAAACTATGCCTTGTTCTAAAGCTCTTTGGGAACCGCTTGCGTAGCCCCACACACCTGGGGGCTGCAGGCTTTCCTGCTGCCTTCAGCCTCAAAAGCACCCTTTCCCACTTGGCGCCACGCCAGGCCCAAAAATGGCCATATGTCTGGAGACTGGTCCCACGCCCAAAGAGCCAGCAGGGAAAACTATGCCTTGTTCTAAAGCTCTTTTGGAACCGCTTGCGTAGCCCCACACACCTGGGGGCTGCAGGCTTTCCTGCTGCCTTCAGCCTCAAAAGCACCCTTTCCCACTTGGCGCCGCGCCAGGCCCAAAAATGGCCATATGTCTGGAGATTGGTCCCACGCCCAAAGAGCCAGCAGGGAAAACTATGCCTTGTTCTAAAGATCTTTGGGAACCTCTTGCGTAGCCCCACACACCTGGGGGCTGCAGGCTTTCCTGCTCTCTTCAGCCTCAAAAGCACCCTTTCCCACTTGGCGCCACGCCAGGCACAAAAATGGCCATATGTCTGGAGGTTGGTCCCACGCACAAAGAGCCAGCAGGGAAAACTATGCCTTGTTCTAAAGGTCTTTGGGAACCACTTGCGTAGCCCCACACACCTGGGGGCTGCAGGCTTTCCTGCTGCCTTCAGCCTCAAAAGCACCCTTTCCCACTTGGCCCCATGCCAGGCCCAAAAATGGCCATATGTCTGGAGATTGGTCCCACGCCCAAAGAGCCAGCAGGGAAAACTATGCCTTGTTCTAAAGCTCTTTGGGAACCGCTTGCGTAGCCCCAGAGACCTGGGGGCTGCAGGCTTTCCTGCTGCCTTCAGCCTCAAAAGCACCCTTTCCCACTTGGCGCCACGCCAGGCCCAAAAATGGCCATATGTCTGGAGACTGGTCCCACGCCCAAAGAGCCAGCAGGGAAAACTATGCCTTGTTCTAAAGCTCTTTGGGAACCGCTTGCGTAGCCCCACACACCTGGGGGCTGCAGGCTTTCCTGCTGCCTTCAGCCTCAAAACCACCCTTTCCCACTTGGCCCCGCGCCAGGCACAAAAATGGCCATATGTCTGGAGACTGGTCCCACGCCCAAAGAGCCAGCAGGGAAAACTATGCCTTGTTCTAAAGCTCTTTGGGAACCGCTTGCGTAGCCCCACAAACTTGCGGGCTGCAGACTTTCATGCTGCCTTCAGCCTCAAAACCACCCTTTCCCACTTGGCCCCGCGCCAGGCACAAAAATGGCCATATGTCTAGAGACTGGTCCCACGCCCAAAGAGCCAGCAGGGAAAACTATGCCTTGTTCTAAAGCTCTTTGGGAACCGCTTGCGTAGCCCCACACACCTGGGGGCTGCAGGCTTTCCTGCTGCCTTCAGCCTCAAAAGCACCCTTTCCCACTTGGCCCCATGCCAGGCCCAAAAATGGCCATATGTCTGGAGATTGGTCCCACGCCCAAAGAGCCAGCAGGGAAAACTATGCCTTGTTCTAAAGCTCTTTGGGAACCGCTTGCGTAGCCCCACACACCTGGGGGCTGCAGGCTTTCCTGCTGCCTTCAGCCTCAAAACCACCCTTTCCCACTTGGCCCCGCGCCAGGCACAAAAATGGCCATATGTCTGGAGACTGGTCCCTTTCCCAAAGAGCCAGGAGGGAAAACTATGCCTTGTTCTAAAGCTCTTTCGGAACCGCTTGCGTAGCCCCACACACCTGGGGGCTGCAGGCTTTTCTGGCACCTTCAGCCTCAAAACCACCCTTTCCCACATGGCGTCACGCCAGGCACAAAAATGGCTATATGTCTAGAGACTGGTCCCTTTCCCAAAGAGCCAGCAGGGAAAACTATGCCTTGTACTAAAGCTCTTTGGGAACCGCTTGCGTAGCCCCACACACCTGGGGGCTGCAGGCTTTCCTGCTGCCTTCAGCCTCAAAACCACCCATTCCAACTTGGCCCCGCGCCAAGCCCAAAAATGGCCATATGTCTGGAGACTGGTCCCACGCCCAAAGAGCCAGCAGGGAAAACTATGCCTTGTTCTAAAGCTCTTTGGGAACCGCTTGCGTAGCCCCACAGACCTCGGTGCTGCAGGCTTTCCTGCTGCCTTCAGCCTCAAAACCACCCTTACTCACATGGCGCCAAGCCAGGCCCAAAAATGGCCATATGTTTGGAGATTGGTCCCACGCCCAAAGAGCCAGCAGGGAAAACTATGCCTTGTACTAAAGCTCTTTGGGAACCGCTTGCTTAGCCCCACAAACTTGCGGGCTGCAGATATTCATGCTGCCTTCAGCCCCAAAACCACCCTTTCCCACTTGGCGCCGCGCCAGGCCCAAAAATGGCCATATGTCTGGAGACTGGTCCCTTTCCCAAAGAGCCAGCAGGGAAAACTATGCCTTGTTCTAAAGCTCTTTGGGAACCGCTTGCGTAGCCCCACACACCTGGGGGCTGCAGGCTTTCCTGTTCTCTTCAGCCTCAAAAGCACCCTTTCCCACATGGCGTCACGCCAGGCACAAAAATGGCCATATGTCTGGAGATTGGTCCCACGCGCAAAGAGCCAGCAGGGAAAACTATGCCTTGTTCTAAAGCTCTTTGGGAACCGCTTGCGTAGCCCCACACACCTGCGGGCTGCAGGCTTTCCTGCTGCCTTCAGCCTCAAAAGAGCCCTTTCCCACTTGGCGCCGCGCCAGGCCCAAAAATGGCCATATGTCTGGAGACTGGTCCCACGCCCAAAGAGCCAGCAGGGAAAACTATGCCTTGTTCTAAAGCTCTTTGGGAACCACTTGCATAGCCCCACACACCTGGGGGCTGCAGGCTTTCCTGCTGCCTTCAGCCTCAAAACCACCCTTACCCACTTGGCGCCGCACCAGGCCCAAAAATGGCCATATGTCTGGAGACCGGTCCCACGCCCAAGAGCCAGCAGGGAAAACTATGCCTTGTTCTAAAGCTCTTTGGGAACCGCTTGCGTAGCCCCACACACCTGGGGGCTGCAGGCTTTCCTGCTGCCTTCAGCCTCAAAACCACCCTTTCCCACTTGGCCCCGTGCCAGGCACCAAAATGGCCATATGTCTGGAGACTGGTCCCTTTCCCAAAGAGCCAGCAGGGAAAACTATGCCTTGTTCTAAAGCTCTTTGGGAACCGCTTGCGTGGCCCCACAGACCTTGGGGCTGCAGACTTTCCTGCTGCCTTCAGCCTCAAACCCACCCTTTCCCACTTGGCGCCGCGCCAGGCACAAAAATGGCCATATGTCTGGAGGTTGGTCCCGCGCCCAAAGAGCCAGCAGGGAAAACTATGCCTTGTTCTAAAGCTCTTTGGGAACCGCTTGCGTAGCCCCACAGACCTGGGGGCTGCAGGCTTTCCTGCTCTCTTCAGCCTCAAAACCACCCTTTCCCAGTTGGCGCCGCGCCAGGCCCAAAAATGGCCATATGTCTAGAGACTGGTCCCACGCCCAAAGAGCCAGCAGGGAAAACTATGCCTTGTTCTAAAGCTCTTTGGGAACCGCTTGCGTAGCCCCAGAGACCTGGGGGCTGCAGGCTTTCCTGCTGCCTTCAGCCTCAAATCCACCCTTTCCCACTCGGCGCCGCGCCAGGCACAAAAATGGCCATATGTCTGGAGATTGGTCCCACGCCCAAAGAGCCAGCAGGGAAAATTATGCCTTGTTCTAAAGCTCTTTGGGAACCGCTTGCGTAGCCCCCAACACCTGGGGGCTGCAGGCTTTCCTGCTGCCTTCAGCCTCAAAACCACCCTTTCCCACTTGGCGCCGCGCCAGGCCCAAAAATGGCCATATGTCTAGAGACTGGTCCCACGCCCAAAGAGCCAGCAGGGAAAACTATGCCTTGTTCTAAAGCTCTTTGGGAACGGCTTGCGTAGCCCCACACACCTGGGGGCTGCAGGCTTTCCTGCTGCCTTCAGCCTCAAAACCACCCTTTCCCACTTGGCGCCGCGCCAGGCACAAAAATGGCCATATGTCTGGAGATTGGTCCCACGCCCAAAGAGCCAGCAGGGAAAACTATGCCTTGTTCTAAAGCTCTTTTGGAACCGCTTGCGTAGCCCCTCAGACTTGGGGGCTGCAGGCTTTCCTGCTGCCTTCAGCCTCAAAAGCACCCTTTCCCACTTGGCGCCGCGCCAGGCACAAAAATGGCCATATGGCTGGAGATTGGTCCCACGCCCAAAGAGCCAGCAGGGAAAACTATGCCTTGTTCTAAAGATCTTTGGGAACCTCTTGCGTAGCCCCACACACCTGGGGGCTGCAGGCTTTCCTGCTGCCTTCAGCCTCAAAACCACCCTTTCCCACTTGGCCCCGCGCCAGGCCCAAAAATGGCCATATGTCTGGAGACTGGTCCCTTTCCCAAAGAGCCGGCAGGGAAAACTATGCCTTGTTCTAAAGCTCTTTGGGAACCGCTTGCGTGGCCCCACAGACCTGCGGGCTGCAGACTTTCCTGCTGCCTTCAGCCTCAAAACCACCCTTTCCCACTTGGCGCCGCGCCAGGCCCAAAAATGGCCATATGTCTGGAGACTGGTCCCACGCCCAAAGAGCCAGCAGGGAAAACTATGCCTTGTTCTAAAGCTCTTTGGGAACCGCTTGCGTGGCCCACAGACCTGGGGGCTGCAGACTTTCCTGCTGCCTTCAGACTCAAAAAGCACCCTTTCCCACTTGGCGCCACATCAGGCCCAAAAATGGCCATATGTCTGGAGACTGGTCCCACGCCCAAAGAGCCAGCAGGGAAAACTATGCCTTGTTCTAAAGCTCTTTCGGAACCGCTTGCGTAGCCCCACAGACCTGGGGGCTGCAGGCTTTCCTGCTCTCTTCAGCCTCAAAAGCACCCTTTCCCACTTGGCGCCACGCCAGGCACAAAAATGGCCATATGTCTGGAGGTTGGTCCCACGCCCAAAGAGCCAGCAGGGAAAACTATGCCTTGTTCTAAAGCTCTTTGGGAACCGCTTGCGTAGCCCCACACACCTGGGGGCTGCAGGCTTTCCTGCTGCCTTCAGCCTCAAAACCACCCTTTCCCACTTGGCGCCGCGCCAGGCCCAAAAATGGCCATATGTCTAGAGACTGGTCCCACGCCCAAAGAGCCAGCAGGGAAAACTATGCCTTGTTCTAAAGCTCTTTGGGAACCGCTTGCGTAGCCCCACACACCTGGGGGCTGCAGGCTTTCCTGCTGCCTTCAGCCTCAAAACCACCCTTTCCCACATGGCGTCACGCCAGGCACAAAAATGGCCATATGTCTGGAGATTGGTCCCACGCCCAAAGAGCCAGCAGGGAAAACTATGCCTTGTTCTAAAGCTCTTTGGGAACCGCTTGCGTAGCCCCACACACCTGGGGGCTGCAGGCTTTCCTGCTGCCTTCAGCCTCAAAAGCACCCTTTCCCACTTGGCGCCACGCCAGGCCCAAAAATGGCCATATGTCTGGAGACTGGTCCCACGCCCAAAGAGCCAGCAGGGAAAACTATGCCTTGTTCTAAAGCTCTTTGGGAACGGCTTGCGTAGCCCCACACACCTGGGGGCTGCAGGCTTTTCTGGCACCTTCAGCCTCAAAACCACCCTTTCCCACATGGCGTCACGCCAGGCACAAAAATGGCTATATGTCTAGAGACTGGTCCCTTTCCCAAAGAGCCAGCAGGGAAAACTATGCCTTGTACTAAAGCCCTTTGGGAACCGCTTGCGTAACCCCACACAGCTGGGGGCTGCAGGCTTTCCTGCTCTCTTCAGCCTCAAAAGCACGCTTTCCCACCTGGCCCCGTGCCAGGCACAAAAATGGCCATATGTCTGGAGACTGGTGCCACGCCCAAAGAGCCAGCATGGAAAACTATGCCTTGTTCTAAAGCTCTTTGGGAACCGCTTGCGTAGCCCCACACACCTGGGGGCTGCAGACTTTCCTGCTGCCTTCAGCCTCAAAACAACCCTTTCTCACTTGGCGTCGCTCCAGGCCCAAAAATGGCCATATGTCTGGAGATTGGTCCCACGCCCAAAGAGCCAGCAGGGAAAACTATGCCTTGTTCTAAAGCTCTTTGGGAACCGCTTGAGTGGCCCCACACACCTGGGGGCTGCAGGCTTTCCTGCTCTCTTCAGCCTCAAAAGCACCCTTTCCCACTTGGCCCCGTGCCAGGCCCAAAAATGGCCATATGTCTGGAGACTGGTCCCACGCCCAAAGAGCCAGCAGGGAAAACTATGCCTTGTTCTAAAGCTCTTTGGGAACCGCTTGCGTAGCCCCACACACCTGCGGGCTGCAGACTTTCCTGCTGCCTTCAGCCTCAAAACCAACCTTTCCCACTTGGCGTCGCGCCAGGCACAAAAATGGCTATATGTCTAGAGACTGGTCCCTTTCCCAAAGAGCCAGCAGGGAAAACTATGCCTTGTTCTAAAGCTCTTTGGGAACCGCTTGCGTAACCCCACACACCTGGGGGCTGCAGGCTTTCCTGCTCTCTTCAGCCTCAAAAGCACGCTTTCCCACCTGGCCCCGTGCCAGGCACAAAAATGGCCATATGTCTGGAGACTGGTGCCACGCCCAAAGAGCCAGCATGGAAAACTATGCCTTGTTCTAAAGCTCTTTGGGAACCGCTTGCGTAGCCCCACACACCTGGGGGCTGCAGACTTTCCTGCTGCCTTCAGCCTCAAAACAACCCTTTCTCACTTGGCGTCGCTCCAGGCCCAAAAATGGCCATATGTCTGGAGACTGGTCCCACGCCCAAAGAGCCAGCAGGGAAAACTATGCCTTGTTCTAAAGCTCTTTGGGAACCGCTTGCGTGGCCCACAAACCTGCGGGCTGCAGACTTTCCTGCTGCCTTCAGACTCAAAAAGCACCCTTTCCCACTTGGCGCCACGTCAGGCCCAAAAATGGCCATATGTCTGGAGACTGGTCCCACGCCCAAAGAGCCAGCAGGGAAAACTATGCCTTGTTCTAAAGCTCTTTCGGAACCGCTTGCGTAGCCCCACACACCTGGGGGCTGCAGGCTTTCCTGCTCTCTTCAGCCTCAAAAGCACCCTTTCCCACTTGGCGCCACGCCAGGCACAAAAATGGCCATATGTCTGGAGGTTGGTCCCACGCCCAAAGAGCCAGCAGGGAAAACTATGCCTTGTTCTAAAGCTCTTTGGGAACCGCTTGCGTAGCCCCACAGACCTGGGGGCTGCAGGCTTTCCTGCTGCCTTCAGCCTCAAAACCACCCCTTCCCACTTAGCGCCGCGCCAGGCCCAAAAATGGCCATATGGCTGGAGACTGGTCCCACGCCCAAAGAGCCAGCAGGGAAAACTATGCCTTGTTCTAAAGCTCTTTGGGAACCGCTTGCGTAGCCCCACACACCTGGGGGCTGCAGGCTTTCCTGCTGCCTTCAGCCTCAAAAGCACCCTTTCCCACTTGGCGCCACGCCAGGCCCAAAAATGGCCATATGTCTGGAGACTGGTCCCACGCCCAAAGAGCCAGCAGGGAAAACTATGCCTTGTTCTAAAGCTCTTTGGGAACCGCTTGCGTAGCCCCACAGACCTGGGGGCTGCAGGCTTTCCTGCTGCCTTCAGCCTCAAAACCACCCTTTCCCACTTGGCCCCGCGCCAGGCACAAAAATGGCCATATGTCTGGAGACTGGTCCCTTTCCCAAAGAGCCAGCAGGGAAAACTATGCCTTGTTCTAAAGCTCTTTGGGAACTGCTTGCGTAGCCCCACACACCTGGGTGCAGGAGGCTTTCCTGCTGCCTTCAGCCTCAAAACCACCCTTTCCCACATGGCGTCACGCCAGGCACAAAAATGGCCATATGTCTGGAGATTGGTCCCACGCCCAAAGAGCCAGCAGGGAAAACTATGCCTTGTTCTAAAGCTCTTTTGGAACCGCTTGCGTAGCCCCACACACCTGGGGGCTGCAGGCTTTCCTGCTGCCTTCAGCCTCAAAACCACCCTTTCCCACTTGGCCCCGCGCCAGGCCCAAAAATGGCCATATGTCTGGAGACTGGTCCCACGCCCAAAGAGCCAGCAGGGAAAACTATGCCTTGTTCTAAAGCTCTTTGGGAACCGCTTGCGTAGCCCCACACACCTGGGGGCTGCAGGCTTTCCTGCTGCCTTCAGCCTCAAAAGCACCCTTTCCCACTTGGCGCCGCGCCAGGCACAAAAATGGCCATATGGCTGGAGATTGGTCCCACGCCCAAAGAGCCAGCAGGGAAAACTATGCCTTGTTCTAAAGATCTTTGGGAACCTCTTGCGTAGCCCCACACACCTGGGGGCTGCAGGCTTTCCTGCTGCCTTCAGCCTCAAAACCACCCTTTCCCACTTGGCGCCGCGCCAGGCACAAAAATGGCCATATGTCTGGAGACTGGTCCCTTTCCCAAAGAGCCGGCAGGGAAAACTATGCCTTGTTCTAAAGCTCTTTGGGAACCGCTTGCGTGGCCCCACAGACCTGCGGGCTGCAGACTTTCCTGCTGCCTTCAGCCTCAAAACCACCCTTTCCCACTTGGCGCCGCGCCAGGCACAAAAATGGCCATATGTCTGGAGATTGGTCCCACGCCCAAAGAGCCAGCAGGGAAAACTATGCCTTGTTCTAAAGCTCTTTGGGAACCGCTTGCGTAGCCCCAGAGACCTGGGGGCTGCAGGCTTTCCTGCTGCCTTCAGCCTCAAAACCACCCTTTCCCACTCGGCGCCGCACCAGGCCCAAAAATGGCCATATGTCTGGAGACTGGTCCCACGCCCAAAGAGCCAGCAGGGAACACTATGCCTTGTTCTAAAGCTCTTTGGGAACCGCTTGCGTAGCCCCACACACCTGGGGGTGCAGGCTTTCCTGCTGCCTTCAGCCTCAAAACCACCCTTTCCCACTTGGCGCCGCGCCAGGCCCAAAAATGGCCATATGTCTGGAGACTGGTCCCACGCCCAAAGAGCCAGCAGGGAAAACTATGCCTTGTTCTAAAGCTCTTTGGGAACCGCTTGCGTAGCCCCACACACCTGGGGGCTGCAGGCTTTCCTGCTGCCTTCAGCCTCAAAACCACCCTTTCCCACTTGGCCCCGCGCCAGACACAAAAATGGCCATATGTCTGGAGACTGGTCCCTTTCCCAAAGAGCCAGCAGGGAAAACTATGCCTTGTTCTAAAGCTCTTTTGGAACCGCTTGCGTAGCCCCACACACCTGGGGGCTGCAGGCTTTTCTGGCACCTTCAGCCTCAAAACCACCCTTTCCCACATGGCGTCACGCCAGGCACAAAAATGGCTATATGTCTAGAGACTGGTCCCTTTCCCAAAGAGCCAGCAGGGAAAACTATGCCTTGTACTAAAGCCCTTTGGGAACCGCTTGCGTAACCCCACACACCTGGGGGCTGCAGGCTTTCCTGCTCTCTTCAGCCTCAAAAGCACGCTTTCCCACCTGGCCCCGTGCCAGGCACAAAAATGGCCATATGTCTGGAGACTGGTCCCACGCCCAAAGAGCCAGCAGGGAAAACTATGCCTTGTTCTAAAGCTCTTTGGGAACCGCTTGCGTAGCCCCACACACCTGGGGGCTGCAGACTTTCCTGCTGCCTTCAGCCTCAAAACAACCCTTTCTCACTTGGCGTCGCTCCAGGCCCAAAAATGGCCATATGTCTGGAGATTGGTCCCACGCCCAAAGAGCCAGCAGGGAAAACTATGCCTTGTTCTAAAGCTCTTTGGGAACCGCTTGAGTGGCCCCACACACCTGGGGGCTGCAGGCTTTCCTGCTCTCTTCAGCCTCAAAAGCACCCTTTCCCACTTGGCCCCGTGCCAGGCCCAAAAATGGCCATATGTCTGGAGACTGGTCCCACGCCCAAAGAGCCAGCAGGGAAAACTATGCCTTGTTCTAAAGCTCTTTCGGAACCGCTTGCGTAGCCCCACACACCTGCGGGCTGCAGACTTTCCTGCTGCCTTCAGCCTCAAAACCAACCTTTCCCACTTGGCGTCGCGCCAGGCCCAAAAATGGCCATATGTCTGGAGACTGGTCCCACGCCCAAAGAGCCAGCAGGGAAAACTATGCCTTGTTCTAAAGCTCTTTGGGAACCGTTTGCGTGGCCCACAAACCTGGGGGCTGCAGACTTTCCTGCTGCCTTCAGACTCAAAAAGCACCCTTTCCCACTTGGCGCCACGTCAGGCCCAAAAATGGCCATATGTCTGGAGACTGGTCCCACGCCCAAAGAGCCAGCAGGGAAAACTATGCCTTGTTCTAAAGCTCTTTCGGAACCGCTTGCGTAGCCCCACACACCTGGGGGCTGCAGGCTTTCCTGCTCTCTTCAGCCTCAAAAGCACCCTTTCCCACTTGGCGCCACGCCAGGCACAAAAATGGCCATATGTCTGGAGGTTGGTCCCACGCCCAAAGAGCCAGCAGGGAAAACTATGCCTTGTTCTAAAGCTCTTTGGGAACCGCTTGCGTAGCCCCACAGACCTGGGGGCTGCAGGCTTTCCTGCTGCCTTCAGCCTCAAAACCACCCCTTCCCACTTAGCGCCGCGCCAGGCCCAAAAATGGCCATATGTCTAGAGACTGGTCCCACGCCCAAAGAGCCAGCAGGGAAAACTATGCCTTGTTCTAAAGCTCTTTGGGAACCGCTTGCGTAGCCCCACACACCTGGGGGCTGCAGGCTTTCCTGCTGCCTTCAGCCTCAAAAGCACCCTTTCCCACTTGGCGCCACGCCAGGCCCAAAAATGGCCATATGTCTGGAGACTGGTCCCACGCCCAAAGAGCCAGCAGGGAAAACTATGCCTTGTTCTAAAGCTCTTTGGGAACCGCTTGCGTAGCCCCACACACCTGGGGGCTGCAGGCTTTCCTGCTGCCTTCAGCCTCAAAAGCACCCTTTCCCACTTGGCGCCGCGCCAGGCACAAAAATGGCCATATGGCTGGAGATTGGTCCCACGCCCAAAGAGCCAGCAGGGAAAACTATGCCTTGTTCTAAAGATCTTTGGGAACCTCTTGCGTAGCCCCACACACCTGGGGGCTGCAGGCTTTCCTGCTGCCTTCAGCCTGAAAAGCACCCTTTCCCACTTGGCGCCGCGCCAGGCCCAAAAATGGCCATATGTCTGGAGATTGGTCCCACGCCCAAAGAGCCAGCAGGGAAAACTATGCCTTGTTCTAAAGATCTTTGGGAACCTCTTGCGTAGCCCCACACACCTGGGGGCTGCAGGCTTTCCTGCTCTCTTCAGCCTCAAAAGCACCCTTTCCCACTTGGCGCCACGCCAGGCACAAAAATGGCCATATGTCTGGAGGTTGGTCCCACGCCCAAAGAGCCAGCAGGGAAAACTATGCCTTGTTCTAAAGCTCTTTGGGAACCGCTTGCGTAGCCGCACACACCTGGGGGCTGCAGGCTTTCCTGCTCTCTTCAGCCTCAAAAGCACCCTTTCCCACTTGGCGCCACGCCAGGCACAAAAATGGCCATATGTCTGGAGGTTGGTCCCACGCCCAAAGAGCCAGCAGGGAAAACTATGCCTTGTTCTAAAGCTCTTTGGGAACCGCTTGCGTAGCCCCACAGACCTGGGGGCTGCAGGCTTTCCTGCTGCCTTCAGCCTCAAAACCACCCCTTCCCACTTAGCGCCGCGCCAGGCCCAAAAATGGCCATATGTCTAGAGACTGGTCCCACACCCAAAGAGCCAGCAGGGAAAACTATGCCTTGTTCTAAAGCTCTTTGGGAACCGCTTGCGTAGCCCCACACACCTGGGGGCTGCAGGCTTTCCTGCTGCCTTCAGCCTCAAAAGCACCCTTTCCCACTTGGCGCCACGCCAGGCCCAAAAATGGCCATATGTCTGGAGACTGGTCCCACGCCCAAAGAGCCAGCAGGGAAAACTATGCCTTGTTCTAAAGCTCTTTGGGAACCGCTTGCGTAGCCCCACACACCTGGGGGCTGCAGGCTTTCCTGCTGCCTTCAGCCTCAAAACCACCCTTTCCCACTTGGCCCCGCGCCAGGCACAAAAATGGCCATATGTCTGGAGACTGGTCCCTTTCCCAAAGAGCCAGCAGGGAAAACTATGCCTTGTTCTAAAGCTCTTTTGGAACCGCTTGCGTAGCCCCACACACCTGGGGGCTGCAGGCTTTCCTGCTGCCTTCAGCCTGAAAAGCACCCTTTCCCACTTGGCGCCGCGCCAGGCCCAAAAATGGCCATATGTCTGGAGATTGGTCCCACGCCCAAAGAGCCAGCAGGGAAAACTATGCCTTGTTCTAAAGATCTTTGGGAACCTCTTGCGTAGCCCCACACACCTGGGGGCTGCAGGCTTTCCTGCTCTCTTCAGCCTCAAAACCACCCTTTCCCACTTGGCGCCACGCCAGGCACAAAAATGGCCATATGTCTGGAGGTTGGTCCCACGCCCAAAGAGCCAGCAGGGAAAACTATGCCTTGTTCTAAAGCTCTTTGGGAACCGCTTGCGTAGCCGCACACACCTGGGGGCTGCAGGCTTTCCTGCTGCCTTCAGTCTCAAAAGCACCCTTTCCCACTTGGCCCCATGCCAGGCCCAAAAATGGCCATATGGCTGGAGATTGGTCCCACGCCCAAAGAGCCAGCAGGGAAAACTATGCCTTGTTCTAAAGCTCTTTGGGAACCGCTTGCGTAGCCCCACACACCTGGGGGCTGCAGGCTTTCCTGCTGCCTTCAGCCTCAAAACCACCCTATCCCACTTGGCGCCGCGCCAGGCCCAAAAATGGCCATATGTCTTGAGACTGGTCCCACGCCCAAAGAGCCAGCAGGGAAAACTATGCCTTGTTCTAAAGCTCTTTGGGAACCGCTTGCGTAGCCCCACACACCTGGGGGCTGCAGGCTTTCCTGCTGCCTTCAGCCTCAAAACCACCCTTTCCCACTTGGCCCCGCGCCAGGCACAAAAATGGCCATATGTCTGCAGACTGGTCCCTTTCCCAAAGAGCCAGGAGGGAAAACTATGCCTTGTTCTAAAGCTCTTTGGGAACCGCTTGCGTAGCCCCACACACCTGCGGGCTGCAGGCTTTCCTGCTCTCTTCAGCCTCAAAAGCACCCTTTCCCACTTGGCCCCGTGCAAGGCCCAAAAATGGCCATATGTCTGGAGACTGGTCCCACGCCCAAAGAGCCAGCAGGGAAAACTATGCCTTGTTCTAAAGCTCTTTGGGAACCGCTTGCGTAGCCCCACACACCTGCGGGCTGCAGACTTTCCTGCTGCCTTCAGCCTCAAAACCAACCTTTCCCACTTGGCGTCGCGCCAGGCCCAAAAATGGCAATATGTCTGGAGACTGGTCCCACGCCCAAAGAGCCAGCAGGGAAAACTATGCCTTGTTCTAAAGCTCTTTGGGAACTACTTGCGTAGCCGCACACACCTGGGGGCTGCAGGCTTTCCTGCTGACTTCAGCCTCAAA
Organism: Chroicocephalus ridibundus; assembly: GCF_963924245.1. Classification (NCBI taxonomy): domain Eukaryota; kingdom Metazoa; phylum Chordata; class Aves; order Charadriiformes; family Laridae; genus Chroicocephalus; species Chroicocephalus ridibundus. Next base: position 163,762 of record NW_026961420.1, read on the forward strand.
ACCACCCTTTCCTACTTGGCCCCGCGCCAGGCACAAAAACGGCATTATGTCTGGAGACTGGTCCCACGCCCAAAGAGCCAGCAGGGAAAACTATGCCTTGTTCTAAAGCTCTTTGGGAACCGCTTGCGTAGCCCCACACACCTGACGGCTGCAGGCTTTTCTGGCACCTTCAGCCTCAAAACCACCCTTTCCCACATGGCGTCACGCCAGGCCCAAAAATGGCCATATATCTGGAGATTGGTTCCACGCCCAAAGAGCCAGCAGGGAAAACTATGCCTTGTTCTAAAGCTCTTCGGGAACCGCTTGCGTAGCCCCACACACCTGGGGGCTGCAGGCTTTCCTGCTCTCTTCAGCCTCAAAAGCACGCTTTCCCACTTGGCCCCGTGCCAGTCACAAAAATGGCCATATGTCTGGAGACTGGTCCCACGCCCAAAGAGCCAGCAGGGAAAACTATGCCTTGTTCTAAAGCTCTTTGGGAACCGCTTGCGTAGCCCCACACACCTGGGGGCTGCAGACTTTCCTGCTGCCTTCAGCCTCAAAACCACCCTTTCCCACTTGGCGCCGCGCCAGGCCCAAAAATGGCCATATGTCTGGAGACTGGTCCCACGCCCAAAGAGCCAGCAGGGAAAACTATGCCTTGTTCTAAAGCTCTTTGGGAACCGCTTGCGTAGCCCCACACACCTGGGGGCTGCAGGCTTTCCTGCTGCCTTCAACCTCAAAACAACCCTTTCCCACTTGGCGTCGCGCCAGGCACAAAAATAGCTATATTTCTGGAGACTGGTCGCTTTCCCAAAGAGCCAGCAGGGAAAACTATGCCTTGTACTAAAGCTATTTGGGAACCGCTTGCGTGGCCCCACAGACCTGGGGGCTGCAGACTTTCCTGCTGCCTTCAGCCTCAAAACCACCCTTTCCCACATGGCGTCACGAAAGGCACAAAAATGGCCATATGTCTGGAGACTGGTCCCACGCCCAAAGAGCCAGCAGGGAAAACTATGTCTTGTTCTAAAGCTCTTTGGGAACCGCTTGCGTAGCCCCACACACCTGGGGGCTGCAGGCTTTTCTGGCACCTTCAGCCTCAAAACCACCCTTTCTCACTTGGCGTCACGCCAGGCACAAAAATGGCCATATGTCTGGAGACTGGTCCCACGCCCAAAGAGCCAGCAGGGAAAACTATGCCTTGTTCTAAAGCTCTTTGGGAACCGCTTGCGTAGCCCCACACACCTGTGGGCTGCAGACTTTCCTGCTGCCTTCAGCCTCAAAACCACCCTTTCCCACTTGGCGCCACGCCAGGCCCAAAACTGGCCATATGTCTGGAGTCTGGTCCCACGCCCAAAGAGCCAGCAGGGAAAACTATGCCTTGTTCTAAAGCTCTTTGGGAACCGCTTGCGTAGCCCCACACACCTGGGGGCTGCAGGCTTTCCTGCTGCCTTCAGCCTCAAAACCACCCTTTCCCACTTTGCGCCGCACCAGGCCCAAAAATGGCCATATGTCTGGAGACTGGTCCCACGCCCAAGAGCCAGCAGGGAAAACTAACAATGTTCTAAAGCTCTTTGGGAACCACTTGCGTAGCCCCACAGACCTGGGGGCTACAGGCTTTCCTGCTGCCTTCAGCCTCAAAAGCACCCTTTCCCACTTGGCGCCACGCCAGGCACAAAAATGGCCATATGTCTGGAGATTGGTCCCACGCCCAAAGAGCCAGCAGGGAAAACTATGCCTTGTTCTAAAGCTCTTTGGGAACCGCTTGCGTAGCCCCACACACCTGGGGGCTGCAGGCTTTCCTGCTGCCTTCAGCCTCAAAACCACCCTTTCCCACATGGCGTCACGCAAGGCCCAAAAATGGCCATATGTCTGGAGACTGGTCCCTTTCCCAAAGAGCCAGCAGGGAAAACTATGCCTTGTTCTAAAGCTCTTTGGGAACCGCTTGCGTGGCCCCACACTCCTGTGGGCTGCAGACTTTCCTGCTGCCTTCAGCCTCAAAACCACCCTTTCCCACTTGGCGCCGCGCCAGGCCCAAAAATGGCCGTATGTCTGGAGACTGGTCCCACGCCCAAAGAGCCAGCAGGGAAAACTATGCCTTGTTCTAAAGCTCTTTGGGAACGGCTTGCGTAGCCGCACACACCTGGGGGCTGCAGGCTTTCCTGCTGCCTTCAGCCTCAAAACCACCCTTTCCCACTTGGCGCCGCGCCAGGCCCAAAAATGGCCATATGTCTGGAGACTGGTCCCTTTCCCAAAGAGCCAGCAGGGAAAACTATGCCTTGTTCTAAAGCTCTTTGGGAACCTCTTGCGTGGCCCCACACACCTGCGGGCTGCAGACTTTCCTGCTGCCTTCAGCCTCAAAACCACCCTTTCCCACTTGGCGCCACGCCAGGCACAAAAATGGCCATATGTCTGGAGACTGGTCCCACGCCCAAAGAGCCAGCAGGGAAAACTATGCCTTGTTCTAAAGCTCTTCGGGAACCGCTTGCGTAGCCCCACACACCTGGGGGCTGCAGGCTTTTCTGGCACCTTCAGCCTCAAAACCACCCTTTCCCACTTGGCGTCGCACCAGGCCCAAAACTGGCCATATGTCTGGAGATTGGTCCCATGCCCAAAGAGCCAGCAGGGAAAACTATGCCTTGTTCTAAAGCTCTTCGGGAACCGCTTGCGTAGCCCCACACACCTGGGGGCTGCAGGCTTTCCTGCTGCCTTCAGCCTCAAAACCACCCTTTCCCACTTGTAGTCACGCCAGGCACCAAACTGGCCATATGTCTGGAGACTGGTCCCACGCCCAAAGAGCGAGCAGGGAAAACTATGCCTTGTTCTAAAGCTCTCTGGGAACCGCTTGCGTAGCCCCACACACCTGGGGGCTGCAGGCTTTCCTGCTGCCTTCAGCCTCAAAACCACCCTTTCCCACTTGGCCCCGCGCCAGGCACAAAAATGGCCATATGTCTGCAGACTGGTCCCTTTCCCAAAGAGCCAGGAGGGAAAACTATGCCTTGTTCTAAAGCTCTTTGGGAACCGCTTGCGTAGCCCCACACACCTGCGGGCTGCAGACTTTCCTGCTGCCTTCAGCCTCAAAACCAACCTTTCCCACTTGGCGTCGCGCCAGGCCCAAAAATGGCAATATGTCTGGAGACTGGTCCCACGCCCAAAGAGCCAGCAGGGAAAACTATGCCTTGTTCTAAAGCTCTTTGGGAACTGCTTGCGTAGCCCCAAAGATCTGGGGGCTGCAGGCTTTCCTGCTGACTTCAGCCTCAAAACCACCCTTTCCTACTTGGCCCCGCGCCAGGCACAAAAACGGCATTAGGTCTGGAGACTGGTCCCACGCCCAAAGAGCCAGCAGGGAAAACTATGCCTTGTTCTAAAGCTCTTTGGGAACCGCTTGCGTAGCCCCACACACATGACGGCTGCAGGCTTTTCTGGCACCTTCAGCCTCAAAACCACCCTTTCCCACATGGCGTCACGCCAGGCCCAAAAATGGCCATATATCTGGAGATTGGTTCCACGCCCAAAGAGCCAGCAGGGAAAACTATGCCTTGTTCTAAAGCTCTTCGGGAACCGCTTGCGTAGCCCCACACACCTGGGGGCTGCAGGCTTTCCTGCTCTCTTCAGCCTCAAAAGCACCCTTTCCCACTTGGCGCCGCGCCAGGCCCAAAAATGGCCATATGTCTGGAGACTGGTCCCACGCCCAAAGAGCCAGCAGGGAAAACTATGCCTTGTTCTAAAGCTCTTTGGGAACCGCTTGCGTAGCCCCACACACCTGGGGGCTGCAGGCTTTCCTGCTGCCTTCAGCCTCAAAACAACCCTTTCCCACTTGGCGTCGCGCCAGGCACAAAAATAGCTATATTTCTGGAGACTGGTCGCTTTCCCAAAGAGCCAGCAGGGAAAACTATGCCTTGTACTAAAGCTATTTGGGAACCGCTTGCGTGGCCCCACAGACCTGGGGGCTGCAGACTTTCCTGCTGACTTCAGCCTCAAAACCACCCTTTCCCACATGGCGTCACGAAAGGCACAAAAATGGCCATATGTCTGGAGACTGGTCCCACGCCCAAAGAGCCAGCAGGGAAAACTATGTCTTGTTCTAAAGCTCTTTGGGAACCGCTTGCGTAGCCCCACACACCTGGGGGCTGCAGGCTTTTCTGGCACCTTCAGCCTCAAAACCACCCTTTCTCACTTGGCGTCACGCCAGGCAAAAAAATGGCCATATGTCTGGAGACTGGTCCCACGCCCAAAGAGCCAGCAGGGAAAACTATGCCTTGTTCTTAAGCTCTTTGGGAACCGCTTGCGTAGCCCCACACACCTGTGGGCTGCAGACTTTCCTGCTGCCTTCAGCCTCAAAACCACCCTTTCCCACTTGGCGCCACGCCAGGCCCAAAACTGGCCATATGTCTGGAGTCTGGTCCCACGCCCAAAGAGCCAGCAGGGAAAACTATGCCTTGTTCTAAAGCTCTTTGGGAACCGCTTGCGTAGCCCCACACACCTGGGGGCTGCAGGCTTTCCTGCTGCCTTCAGCCTCAAAACCACCCTTTCCCACTTTGCGCCGCACCAGGCCCAAAAATGGCCATATGTCTGGAGACTGGTCCCACGCCCAAGAGCCAGCAGGGAAAACTAACAATGTTCTAAAGCTCTTTGGGAACCACTTGCGTAGCCCCACAGACCTGGGGGCTGCAGGCTTTCCTGCTGCCTTCAGCCTCAAAAGCACCCTTTCCCACTTGGCGCCACGCCAGGCACAAAAATGGCCATATGTCTGGAGATTGGTCCCACGCCCAAAGAGCCAGCAGGGAAAACTATGCCTTGTTCTAAAGCTCTTTGGGAACCGCTTGCGTAGCCCCACACACCTGGGGGCTGCAGGCTTTCCTGCTGCCTTCAGCCTCAAAACCACCCTTTCCCACATGGCGTCACGCAAGGCCCAAAAATGGCCATATGTCTGGAGACTGGTCCCTTTCCCAAAGAGCCAGCAGGGAAAACTATGCCTTGTTCTAAAGCTCTTTGGGAACCGCTTGCGTGGCCCCACACTCCTGCGGGCTGCAGACTTTCCAGCTGCCTTCAGCCTCAAAACCACCCTTTCCCACTTGGCGCCGCGCCAGGCCCAAAAATGGCCGTATGTCTGGAGACTGGTCCCACGCCCAAAGAGCCAGCAGGGAAAACTATGCCTTGTTCTAAAGCTCTTTGGGAACGGCTTGCGTAGCCGCACACACCTGGGGGCTGCAGGCTTTCCTGCTGCCTTCAGCCTCAAAACCACCCTTTCCCACTTGGCGCCGCGCCAGGCCCAAAAATGGCCATATGTCTGGAGACTGGTCCCTTTCCCAAAGAGCCAGCAGGGAAAACTATGCCTTGTTCTAAAGCTCTTTGGGAACCTCTTGCGTGGCCCCACACACCTGCGGGCTGCAGACTTTCCTGCTGCCTTCAGCCTCAAAACCACCCTTTCCCACTTGGCGCCACGCCAGGCACAAAAATGGCCATATGTCTGGAGACTGGTCCCACGCCCAAAGAGCCAGCAGGGAAAACTATGCCTTGTTCTAAAGCTCTTTGGGAACCGCTTGCGTAGCCCCACACACCTGGGGGCTGCAGGCTTTCCTGCTCTCTTCAGCCTCAAAAGCACCCTTTCCCACTTGGCGTCACGCCAGGCACAAAAATGGCCATATGTCTGGAGACTGGTCCCTTTCCCAAAGAGCCAGCAGGGAAAACTATGCCTTGTTCTAAAGCTCTTTGGGAACCGCTTGCATAGCCCCACACACCTGGGGGCTGCAGGCTTTCCTGCTGCCTTCAGCCTCAAAACCACCCTTTCCCACATGGCGTCACGCCAGGCCCAAAAATGGCCATATGGCTGGAGATTGGTCCCACGCCCAAAGAGCCAGCAGGGAAAACTATGCCTTGTTCTAAAGCTCTTTGGGAACCGCTTGCGTAGCCCCACACACCTGGGGGCTGCAGGCTTTCCTGCTGCCTTCAGCCTCAAAAGCACCCTTTCCCACATGGCGTCACGCAAGGCCCAAAAATGGCCATATGTCTGGAGACTGGTCCCTTTCCCAAAGAGCCAGCAGGGAAAACTATGCCTTGTTCTAAAGCTCTTTGGGAACCCCTTGCGTAGCCTCACACTCCTGCGGGCTGCAGGCTTTCCTGCTCTCTTCAGCCTCAAAAGCACCCTTTCCCACTTGGCGTCACGCCAGGCACAAAAATGGCCATATGTCTGGAGACTGGTCCCTTTCCCAAAGAGCCAGCAGGGAAAACTATGCCTTGTTCTAAAGCTCTTTGGGAACCGCTTGCATAGCCCCACACACCTGGGGGCTGCAGGCTTTTCTGGCACCTTCAGCCTCAAAACCACCCTTTCCCACTTGGCGTCGCACCAGGCCCAAAACTGGCCATATGTCTGGAGATTGGTCCCACGCCCAAAGAGCCAGCAGGGAAAACTATGCCTTGTTCTAAAGCTCTTCGGGAACCGCTTGCGTAGCCCCACACACCTGGGGGCTGCAGGCTTTCCTGCTGCCTTCAGCCTCAAAACCACCCTTTCCCACTTGTAGTCACGCCAGGCACCAAACTGGCCATATGTCTGGAGACTGGTCCCACGCCCAAAGAGCGAGCAGGGAAAACTATGCCTTGTTCTAAAGCTCTCTGGGAACCGCTTGCGTAGCCCCACACACCTGGGGGCTGCAGGCTTTCCTGCTGCCTTCAGCCTCAAAACCACCCTTTCCCACATGGCGTCACGCCAGGCCCAAAAATGGCCATATGGCTGGAGATTGGTCCCACGCCCAAAGAGCCAGCAGGGAAAACTATGCCTTGTTCTAAAGCTCTTTGGGAACCGCTTGCGTAGCCCCACACACCTGGGGGCTGCAGGCTTTCCTGCTGCCTTCAGCCTCAAAAGCACCCTTTCCCACATGGCGTCACGCAAGGCCCAAAAATGGCCATATGTCTGGAGACTGGTCCCTTTCCCAAAGAGCCAGCAGGGAAAACTATGCCTTGTTCTAAAGCTCTTTGGGAACCCCTTGCGTAGCCTCACACTCCTGCGGGCTGCAGGCTTTCCTGCTCTCTTCAGCCTCAAAAGCACCCTTTCCCACTTGGCGTCACGCCAGGCACAAAAATGGCCATATGTCTGGAGATTGGTCCCTTTCCCAAAGAGCCAGCAAGGAAAACTATGCCTTGTTCTAAAGCTCTTTGGGAACCGCTTGCGTAGCCCCACACACCTGGGGGCTGCAGGCTTTTCTGGCACCTTCAGCCTCAAAACCACCCTTTCCCACTTGGCGTCGCGCCAGGCCCAAAAATGGCCATATGTCTGGAGATTGGTCCCACGCCCAAAGAGCCAGCAGGGAAAACTATGCCTTGTTCTAAAGCTCTTCGGGAACCGCTTGCGTAGCCCCACACACCTGGGGGCTGCAGGCTTTCCTGCTGCCTTCAGCCTCAAAAGCACCCTTTCCCACTTGGCGTCACGCCAGGCACCAAAATGGCCATATGTCTGGAGACTGGTCCCACGCCCAAAGAGCCAGCAGGGAAAACTATGCCTTGTTCTAAAGCTCTCTGGGAACCGCTTGCGTAGCCCCACACACCTGGGGGCTGCAGGCTTTCCTGCTGCCTTCAGCCTCAAAACCACCCTTTCCCACATGGCGTCACGCCAGGCCCAAAAATGGCCATATATCTGGAGACTGGTCCCACGCCCAAAGAGCCAGCAGGGAAAACTATGCCTTGTTCTAAAGCTCTTTGGGAACGGCTTGCGTAGCCCCACACACCTGCGGGCTGCAGACTTTCCTGCTGCCTTCAGCCTCAAAACCACCCTTTCCCACTTGGCGCCACGCCAGGAACAAAAATGGCCATATGTCTGGAGATTGGTCCCACGCCCAAAGAGCCAGCAGGGAAAACTATGCCTTGTTCTAAAGCTCTTTGGGAACCGCTTGCGTGGCCCCACACACCTGTGGGCTGCAGACTTTCCTGCTGCCTTCAGCCTCAAAACCACCCTTTCCCACTTGGCGCCATGCCAGGCCCAAAAATGGCAATATGTCTGGAGTCTGGTCCCACGCCCAAAGAGCCAGCAGGGAAAACTATGCCTTGTTCTAAAGCTCTTTGGGAACGGCTTGCGTAGCCCCACACACCTGGGGGCTGCAGGCTTTCCTGCTGCCTTCAGCCTCAAAAGCACCCTTTCCCACTTGGCCCCATGCCAGGCCCAAAAATGGCCATATGTCTGGAGATTGGTCCCACGCCCAAAGAGCCAGCAGGGAAAACTATGCCTTGTACTAAAGGTCTTTGTGAACCGCTTGCGTAGCCCCACACACCTGGGGGCTGCAGGCTTTCCTGCTGCCTTCAGCCTCAAAACCACCCTTTCCCACTTTGCGCCGCACCAGGCCGAAAAATGGCCACATGGCTGCAGATTGGTCCCTTTCCCAAAGAGCCAGCAGGGAAAACTATGCCTTGTTCTAAAGCTCTTTGGGAACCGCTTGCGTAGCCCCACACACCTGGGGGCTGCAGGCTTTCCTGCTGCCTTCAGCCTCAAAACCACCTATTCTCACTTGGCGCCGGGCCAGGCCCAAAAATGGCCATATGTCTGGAGATGGGTCCCACGCCCAAAGAGCCAGCAGGGAAAACCATGCCTTGTTCTAAAGCTCTTTGGGAACCGCTTGCGTAGCCCCACACACCTGGGGGCTGCAGGCTTTCCTGCTGCCTTCAGCCTCAAAACCACCCTTTTCCACATGGCGTCACGCCATGCCCAAAAATGGCCATATATCTGGAGACTGGTCCCTTTCCCAAAGAGCCAGCAGGGAAAAGTATGCCTTGTTCTAAAGCTCTTTGGGAACCGCTTGCGTAGCCCCACACTCCTGCGGGCTGCAGACTTTCCTGCTGCCTTCAGCCTCAAAACCACCCTTTCCCACTTGGCGCCGCGCCAGGCCCAAAAATGGCCGTATGTCTGGAGACTGGTCCCACGCCCAAAGAGCCAGCAGGGAAAACTATGCCTTGTTCTAAAGCTCTTTGGGAACCGCTTGCGTAGCCCCACACACCTGGGGGCTGCAGGCTTTCCTGCTGCCTTCAGCCTCAAAACCACCCTTTCCCACTTGGCGCCGCGCCAGGCCCAAAAATGGCCATATGTCTGGAGACTGGTGCCACGCCCAAAGAGCCAGCAGGGAAAACTATGCCTTGTTCTAAAGCTCTTTGGGAACCTCTTGCGTGGCCCCACACACCTGCGGGCTGCAGACTTTCCTGCTGCCTTCAGCCTCAAAACCACCCTTTCCCACTTGGCGCCACGCCAGGCCCAAAAATGGCCATATGTCTGGAGACTGGTCCCACGCCCAAAGAGCCAGCAGGGAAAACTATGCCTTGTTCTAAAGCTCTTTGGGAACCGCTTGCGTAGCCCCACACACCTGGGGGCTGCAGGCTTTCCTGCTCTCTTCAGCCTCAAAAGCACCCTTTCCCACTTGGCGTCATGCCAGGCACAAAAATGGCCATATGTCTGGAGACTGGTCCCTTTCCCAAAGAGCCAGCAGGGAAAACTATGCCTTGTTCTAAAGCTCTTTGGGAACCGCTTGCGTAGCCCCACACACCTGGGGGCTGCAGGCTTTTCTGGCACCTTCAGCCTCAAAACCACCCTTTCCCACTTGGCGTCGCGCCAGGCCCAAAAATGGCCATATGTCTGGAGATTGGTCCCACGCCCAAAGAGCCAGCAGGGAAAACTATGCCTTGTTCTAAAGCTCTTCGGGAACGGCTTGCGTAGCCCCACAGACCTGGGGGCTGCAGGCTTTCCTGCTGCCTTCAGCCTCAAAACCACCCTTTCCCACTTGGCGTCACGCCAGGCACCAAAATGGCCATATGTCTGGAGACTGGTCCCACGCCCAAAGAGCCAGCAGGGAAAACTATGCCTTGTTCTAAAGCTCTCTGGGAACCGCTTGCGTAGCCCCACAGACCTGGGGGCTGCAGGCTTTCCTGCTGCCTTCAGCCTCAAAACCACCCTTTCCCACATGGCGTCACGCTAGGCCCAAAAATGGCCATATATCTGGAGACTGGTCCCACGCCCAAAGAGCCAGCAGGGAAAACTATGCCTTGTTCTAAAGCTCTTTGGGAACCGCTTGCGTGGCCCCACAGACCTGCGGGCTGCAGACTTTCCTGCTGCCTTCAGCCTCAAAACCACCCTTTCCCACTTGGCGCCACGCCAGGAACAAAAGTGGCCATATGTCTGGAGACTGGTCCCACGCCCAAAGAGCCAGCAGGGAAAACTATGCCTTGCACTAAAGGTCTTTGTGAACCGCTTGCGTAGCCCCACACACCTGGGGGCTGCAGGCTTTCCTGCTGCCTTCAGCCTCAAAACCACCCTTTCCCACTTTGCGCCGCACCAGGCCCAAAAATGGCCATATGGCTGCAGATTGGTCCCTTTCCCAAAGAGCCAGCAGGGAAAATTATGCCTTGTTCTAAAGCTCTTTGGGAACCGCTTGCGTAGCCCCACACACCTGGGGGCTGCAGGCTTTCCTGCTGCCTTCAGCCTCAAAACCACCTATTCTCACTTGGCGCCGGGCCAGGCCCAAAAATGGCCATATGTCTGGAGATGGGTCCCACGCCCAAAGAGCCAGCAGGGAAAACCATGCCTTGTTCTAAAGCTCTTTGGGAACCGCTTGCGTAGCCGCACACACCTGGGGGCTGCAGGCTTTCCTGCTGCCTTCAGCCTCAAAACCACCCTTTTCCACACGGCGTCACGCCATGCCCAAAAATGGCCATATGTCTGGAGACTGGTGCCACGCCCAAAGAGCCAGCAGGGAAAACTATGCCTTGTTCTAAAGCTCTTTGGGAACCGCTTGCGTAGCCCCACACACCTGGGGGCTGCAGGCTTTCCTGCTGCCTTCAGCCTCAAAACCACCCTTTCCCACATGGCGCCGCGCCAGGCCCAAAAATGGCCATATGGCTGGAGACTGGTCCCACGCCCAAAGAGCCAGCAGGGAAAACTATGCCTTTTTCTAAAGCTCTTTGGGAACCGCTTGCGTAGCCCCACACACCTGGGGGCTGCAGGCTTTCCTGCTGCCTTCAGCCTCAAAAGCACCCTTTCCCACTTGGCCCCGCAGCAGGCACAAAAATGGCCATATGTCTGGAGATTGGTCCCTTTCCCAAAGAGCCAGCAGGGAAAATTATGCCTTGTTCTAAAGCTCTTTGGGAACCGCTTGCGTAGCCCCACACACGTGGGGGCTGCAGGCTTTCCTGCTGCCTTCAGCCTCAAAACCACCCTTTCCCACTTGGCGCCGCGCCAGGCACAAAAATGGCCATATGTCTGGAGGTTGGTCCCACGCCCAAAGAGCCAGCAGGGAAAACTATGCCTTGTTCTAAAGCTCTTTGGGAACCGCTTGCGTAGCCCCACAGACCTTGGGGCTGCAGGCTTTATTGCTCTCTTCAGCCTCAAAAGCACGCTTTCCCACTTGGCGCTGCGCCAGGCCCAAAAATGGCCATATGTCTGGAGACTGGTCCCACGCCCAAAGAGCCAGCAGGGAAAACTATGCCTTGTTCTAAAGCTCTTTGGGAACCGCTTGCGTAGCCCCACACACCTGGGGGCTGCAGGCTTTCCTGCTGCCTTCAGCCTCAAAAGCACCCTTTTCCAAATGGCGTCACGCCAGGCAAAAAAATGGCCATATGTCTGGAGACTGGTCCCACGACCAAAGAGCCAGCAGGGAAAACTATGCCTTGTTCTAAAGCTCTTTGGGAACCGCTTGCGTAGCCCCACAGACCTGGGGGCTGCAGGCTTTCCTGCTGCCTTCAGCCTCAAAACCACCTATTCTCACTTGGCGCCGGGCCAGGCCCAAAAATGGCCATATGTCTGGAGATGGGTCCCACGCCCAAAGAGCCAGCAGGGAAAACCATGCCTTGTTCTAAAGCTCTTTGGGAACCGCTTGCGTAGCCCCACACACCTGGGGGCTGCAGGCTTTCCTGCTGCCTTCAGCCTCAAAAGCACCCTTTCCCACTTCGCCCCGCGCCAGGCACAAATATGGCCATATGGCTGGAGATTGGTCCCACGCCCAAAGAGCCAGCAGGGAAAACTATGCCTTGTTCTAAAGCTCTTTGGGAACCGCTTGCGTAGCCCCACACACCTGTTGGCTGCAGGCTTTCCTGCTGCCTTCAGCCTCAAAACCACCCTTTCCCACTTGGCGCCGCGCCATGCCCAAAAATAGCCATATGTCTGGAGACTGGTCCCACGCCCAAAGAGCCAGCAGGGAAAACTATGCCTTGTTCTAAAGCTCTTTGGGAACCGCTTGCGTAGCCCCACAGACCTGGGGGCTGCAGGCTTTCCTGCTGCCTTCAGCCTCAAAACCACCCTTTTCCACATGGCGTCATGCCATGCCCAAAAATGGCCATATGTCTGGAGACTGGTCCCACGCCCAAAGAGCCAGCAGAGAAAACTATGCCTTGTTCTAAAGCTCTTAGGGAACGGCTTGCGTAGCCCCACACACCTGGGGGCTGCAGGCTTTCCTGCTGCCTTCAGCCTCAAAACCACCCTTTCCGACATGGCGCCACGCCAGGCCCAAGAATGGCCATATGTCTGGAGACTGGTCCCACGCCCAAAGAGCCAGCAGGGAAAACTATGCCTTGTTCTAAAGCTCTTTGGGAACCGCTTGCGTAGCCCCACACACCTGCGGGCTGCAGGCTTTCCTGCTGCCTTCAGCCTCAAAAGAACCCTTTCACACTTGGCGCCGCGCCAGGCCCAAAAATGGCCATATGTCTGGAGGCTGGTCCCACGCCCAAAGAGCCAGCAGGGAAAACTAAGCCTTGTTATAAAGCTCTTTGGGAACCGCTTGCGTAGCCCCACACACCTGGGGGCTGCAGGCTTTCCTGCTGCCTTCAGCCTCAAAACCACACTTTTCCACATGGCGTCACGCCAGGCCCAAAAATGGCCATATGTCTGGAGATTGGTCCCACGCCCAAAGAGCCAGCAGGGAAAACTATGCCTTGTTCTAAAGCTCTTTGGGAACCGCTTGCGTAGCCCCACACACCTGGGGGCTGCAGGCTTTCCTGCTGCCTTCAGCCTCAAAACCACCCTTTCCCACATGGCGTCACGCCAGGCACAAAAATGGCCATATGTCTGGAGATTGGTCCCACGCCCAAAGAGCCAGCAGGGAAAACTATGCCTTGTTCTAAAGCTCTTTGGGAACCGCTTGCGTAGCCCCACACACCTGGGGGCTGCAGGCTTTCCTGCTGCCTTCAGCCTCAAAACCACCCTTTTCCACATGGCGTCTCGCCAGGCAAAAAAATGGCCATATGTCTGGAGGTTGGTCCCACGCCCAAAGAGCCAGCAGGGAAAACTATGCCTTGTTCTAAAGCTCTTTGGGAACCGCTTGCGTAGCCCCACACACCTGGGGGCTGCAGGCTTTCCTGCTGCCTTCAGCCTCAAAACAACCCTTTTCCACATGGCGTCACACCAGGCACAAAAATGGCCATATGTCTGGGGACTGGTCCCACGCCCAAAGAGCCAGTAGGGAAAACTATGCCTTGTTCTAAAGCTCTTTGGGAACCGCTTGCGTAGCCCCACACACCTGGGGGCTGCAGGCTTTCCTGCTGCCTTCAGCCTCAAAACCACCCTTTCCCACTTGGCGCTGCGCTAGGCCCAAAAATGGCCATATGTCTGGAGACTGGTCCCTTTCCCAAAGAGCCAGCAGGGAAAACTATGCCTTGTTCTAAAGCTCTTTGGGAACCGCTTGAGTGGCCCCACAGACCTGCGGGCTGCAGACTTTCATGCTGCCTTCAGCCTCAAAACCACCCTTTCCCACTTGGCGCCACGCCAGGAACAAAAATGGCCATATGTCTGGAGACTGGTCCCACGCCCAAAGAGCCAGCAGGGAAAACTATGCCTTGTTCTAAAGCTCTTTGGGAACCGCTTGCGTGGCCCCACACACCTGTGGGCTGCAGACTTTCCTGCTGCCTTCAGCCTCAAAACCACCCTTTCCCACTTGGCGCCACGCCAGGCCCAAAACTGGCCATATGTCTGGAGTCTGGTCCCACGCCCAAAGAGCCAGCAGGGAAAACTATGCCTTGTTCTAAAGCTCTTTGGGAACCGCTTGCGTAGCCCCACACACCTGGGGGCTGCAGGCTTTCCTGCTGCCTTCAGCCTCAAAACCACCCTTTCCCACTTGGCTTCGCGCCAGGCCCAAAAATGGCCATATGTCTGGAGATTGGTCCCACGCCCAAAGAGCCAGCAGGGAAAACTATGCCTTGTACTAAAGGTCTTTGGGAACCGCTTGCGTAGCCCCACACACCTGGGGGCTGCAGGCTTTCCTGCTGCCTTCAGCCTCAAAACCACCCTTTCCCACTTTGCGCCGCACCAGGCCCAAAAATGGCCATATGTCTGGAGACTGGTCCCACGCCCAAGAGCCAGCAGGGAAAACTATGCCTTGTTCTAAAGCTCTTTGGGAACCACTTGCGTAGCCCCACACACCTGGGGGCTGCAGGCTTTCCTGCTGCCTTCAGCCTCAAAACCACCCTTTCCCACTTGGCCCAGTGCCAGGCACAAAAATTGCCATATGTCTGGAGGTTGGTCCCACGCCCAAAGAGCCAGCAGGGAAAACTATGCCTTGTTCTAAAGCTCTTTGGGAACCGCTTGCGTAGCCCCACACACCTGGGGGCTGCAGGCTTTCCTGCTGCCTTCAGCCTCAAAACCACCCTTTCCCACATGGCGTCACGCAAGGCACAAAAATGGCCATATGTCTGGAGACTGGTCCCTTTCCCAAAGAGCCAGCAGGGAAAACTATGCCTTGTTCTAAAGCTCTTTGGGAACCGCTTGCGTGGCCCCACACACCTGGGGGCTGCAGGCTTTCCTGCTGCCTTCAGCCTCAAAACCACCCTTTCCCACTTGGCGCCGCGCCAGGCCCAAAAATGGCCGTATGTCTGGAGACTGGTCCCTTTCCCAAAGAGCCAGCAGGGAAAACTATGCCTTGTTCTAAAGCTCTTTGGGAACGGCTTGCGTAGCCCCACACACCTGTTGGCTGCAGGCTTTCCTGCTGCCTTCAGCCTCAAAACCACCCTTTCCCACTTGGCGCCGCGCCAGGCCCAAAAATGGCCATATGTCTGGAGACTGGTCCCTTTCCCAAAGAGCCAGCAGGGAAAACTATGCCTTGTTCTAAAGCTCTTTGGGAACCGCTTGCGTGGCCCCACACACCTGGGGGCTGCAGATTTTCCTGCTGCCTTCAGCCTCAAAACCACCCTTTCCCACTTGGCGCCACGCCAGGCACAAAAATGGCCATATGTCTGGAGACTGGTCCCACGCCCAAAGAGCCAGCAGGGAAAACTATGCCTTGTTCTAAAGCTCTTTGGGAACCGCTTGCGTAGCCCCACACACCTGGGGGCTGCAGGCTTTCCTGCTCTCTTCAGCCTCAAAAGCACCCTTTCCCACTTGGCGTCACGCCAGGCACAAAAATGGCCATATGTCTGGAGACTGGTCCCTTTCCCAAAGAGCCAGCAGGGAAAACTATGCCTTGTTCTAAAGCTCTTTGGGAACCGCTTGCATAGCCCCACACACCTGGGGGCTGCAGGCTTTTCTTGCACCTTCAGCCTCAAAACCACCCTTTCCCACTTGGCGTCGCGCCAGGCCCAAAAATGGCCATATGTCTGGAGATTGGTCCCACGCCCAAAGAGCCAGCAGGGAAAACTATGCCTTGTTCTAAAGCTCTTCGGGAACCGCTTGCGTAGCCCCACACACCTGGGGGCTGCAGGCTTTCCTGCTGCCTTCAGCCTCAAAACCACCCTTTCCCACTTGGCGTCACGCCAGGCACCAAAATGGCCATATGTCTGGAGACTGGTCCCTTTCCCAAAGAGCCAGCAGGGAAAACTATGCCTTGTTCTAAAGCTCTTTGGGAACCGCTTGCGTAGCCCCACACACCTGGGGGCTGCAGGCTTTCCTGCTGCCTTCAGCCTCAAAACCACCCTTTCCCACTTGGCGCCGCGCCAGGCCCAAAAATGGCCATATGTCTGGAGACTGGTCCCACGCCCAAAGAGCCAGCAGGGAAAACTATGCCTTGTTCTAAAGCTCTTTGGGAACCGCTTGAGTGGCCCCACAGACCTGCGGGCTGCAGGCTTTCCTGCTGCCTTCAGCCTCAAAACCACCCTTTCCCACTTGGCGCCGCACCAGGCCCAAAAATGGCCATATGTCTGGAGACTGGTCCCACGCCCAAAGAGCCAGCAGGGAAAACTATGCCTTGTTCTAAAGCTCTTCGGGAACCGCTTGCGTAGCCCCACACACCTGGGGGCTGCAGGCTTTCCTGCTGCCTTCAGCCTCAAAACCACCCTTTCCCACTTGGCGTCACGCCAGGCACCAAAATGGCCATATGTCTGGAGACTGGTCCCTTTCCCAAAGAGCCAGCAGGGAAAACTATGCCTTGTTCTAAAGCTCTCTGGGAACCGCTTGCGTAGCCCCACACACCTGGGGGCTGCAGGCTTTCCTGCTGCCTTCAGCCTCAAAACCACCCTTTCCCACTTGGCGCCGCGCCAGGCCCAAAAATGGCCATATGTCTGGAGACTGGTCCCACGCCCAAAGAGCCAGCAGGGAAAACTATGCCTTGTTCTAAAGCTCTTTGGGAACCGCTTGAGTGGCCCCACAGACCTGCGGGCTGCAGGCTTTCCTGCTGCCTTCAGCCTCAAAACCACCCTTTCCCACTTGGCGCCGCACCAGGCCCAAAAATGGCCATATGTCTGGAGACTGGTCCCACGCCCAAAGAGCCAGCAGGGAAAACTATGCCTTGTTCTAAAGCTCTTTGGGAACCGCTTGCGTGGCCCCACACACCTGGGGGCTGCAGACTTTCCTGCTGCCTTCAGCCTCAAAACCACCCTTTCCCACTTGGCGCCACGCCAGGCCCAAAAATGGCCATATGTCTGGAGTCTGGTCCCACGCCCAAAGAGCCAGCAGGGAAAACTATGCCTTGTTCTAAAGCTCTCTGGGAACCGCTTGCGTAGCCCCACAGACCTGGGGGCTGCAGGCTTTCCTGCTGCCTTCAGCCTCAAAACCACCCTTTCCCACATGGCGTCACGCCAGGCCCAAAAATGGCCATATATCTGGAGACTGGTCCCACGCCCAAAGAGCCAGCAGGGAAAACTATGCCTTGTTCTAAAGCTCTTTGGGAACCGCTTGCGTAGCCCCACACACCTGCGGGCTGCAGGCTTTCCTGCTGCCTTCAGCCTCAAAACCACCCTTTCCCACTTGGCGCCGCACCAGGCCCAAAAATGGCCATATGTCTGGAGACTGGTCCCACGCCCAAAGAGCCAGCAGGGAAAACTATGCCTTGTTCTAAAGCTCTTTGGGAACCGCTTGCGTGGCCCCACACACCTGTGGGCTGCAGACTTTCCTGCTGCCTTCAGCCTCAAAACCACCCTTTCCCACTTGGCGCCACGCCAGGCCCAAAAATGGCCATATGTCTGGAGTCTGGTCCCACGCCCAAAGAGCCAGCAGGGAAAACTATGCCTTGTTCTAAAGCTCTTTGGGAACCGCTTGCGTAGCCCCACACACCTGCGGGCTGCAGGCTTTCCTGCTGCCTTCAGCCTCAAAACCACCCTTTCCCACTTGGCTTCGCGCAAGGCCCAAAAATGGCCATATGTCTGGAGATTGGTCCCACGCCGAAAGAGCCAGCAGGGAAAACTATGCCTTGTACTAAAGGTCTTTGGGAACCGCTTGCGTAGCCCCACACACGTGGGGGCTGCAGGCTTTCCTGCTGCCTTCAGCCTCAAAACCACCCTTTCCCACTTTGCGCCGCACCAGGCCCAAAAATGGCCATATGTCTGGAGACTGGTCCCACGCCCAAGAGCCAGCAGGGAAAATTATGCCTTGTTCTAAAGCTCTTTGGGAACCACTTGCGTAGCCCCACACACCTGGGGGCTGCAGGCTTTCCTGCTGCCTTCAGCCTCAAAACCACCCTTTCCCACTTGGCCCCGTGCCAGGCACAAAAATTGCCATATGTCTGGAGGTTGGTCCCACGCCCAAAGAGCCAGCAGGGAAAACTATGCCTTGTTCTAAAGCTCTTTGGGAACCGCTTGCGTAGCCCCACACACCTGGGGGCTGCAGGCTTTCCTGCTGCCTTCAGCCTCAAAACCACCCTTTCCCACTTGGCGTCACGCCAGGCACCAAAATGGCCATATGTCTGGAGACTGGTCCCTTTCCCAAAGAGCCAGCAGGGAAAAATATGCCTTGTTCTAAAGCTCTCTGGGAACCGCTTGCGTAGCCCCACAGACCTGGGGGCTGCAGGCTTTCCTGCTGCCTTCAGCCTCAAAACCACCCTTTCCCACATGGCGTCACGCCAGGCCCAAAAATGGCCATATATCTGGAGACTGGTCCCACGCCCAAAGAGCTAGCAGGGAAAACTATGCCTTGTTCTAAAGCTCTTTGGGAACCGCTTGAGTGGCCCCACAGACCTGCGGGCTGCAGGCTTTCCTGCTGCCTTCAGCCTCAAAACCACCCTTTCCCACTTGGCGCCGCACCAGGCCCAAAAATGGCCATATGTCTGGAGACTGGTCCCTTTCCCAAAGAGCCAGCAGGGAAAACTATGCCTTGTTCTAAAGCTCTTTGGGAACCGCTTGCGTAGCCCCACACACCTGGGGGCTGCAGGCTTTCCTGCTGCCTTCAGCCTCAAAAGCACCCTTTCCCACTTGGCGCCACGCCAGGCCCAAAAATGGCCATATGTCTGGAGACTGGTCCCACGCCCAAAGAGCCAGCAGGGAAAACTATGCCTTGTTCTAAAGCTCTTTGGGAACCGCTTGCGTAGCCCCAAACACCTGGGGGCTGCAGGCTTTCCTGCTCTCTTCAGCCTCAGAAGAACCCTTTCGCACTTGGCGCCACGCCAGGCACAAAAATGGCCATATGTCTGGAGACTGGTCCCACGCCCAAAGAGCCAGCAGGGAAAACTATGCCTTGTTCTAAAGCTCTTTGGGAACCGCTTGAGTGGCCCCACAGACCTGCGGGCTGCAGGCTTTCCTGCTGCCTTCAGCCTCAAAACCACCCTTTCCCACTTGGCGCCGCACCAGGCCCAAAAATGGCCATATGTCTGGAGACTGGTCCCACGCCCAAAGAGCCAGCAGGGAAAACTATGCCTTGTTCTAAAGCTCTTTGGGAACCGCTTGCGTGGCCCCACACACCTGTGGGCTGCAGACTTTCCTGCTGCCTTCAGCCTCAAAACCACCCTTTCCCACTTGGCGCCACGCCAGGCCCAAAAATGGCCATATGTCTGGAGTCTGGTCCCACGCCCAAAGAGCCAGCAGGGAAAACTATGCCTTGTTCTAAAGCTCTTTGGGAACCGCTTGCGTAGCCCCACACACCTGGGGGCTGCAGGCTTTCCTGCTGCCTTCAGCCTCAAAACCACCCTTTCCCACTTGGCTTCGCGCAAGGCCCAAAAATGGCCATATGTCTGGAGATTGGTCCCACGCCGAAAGAGCCAGCAGGGAAAACTATGCCTTGTACTAAAGGTCTTTGGGAACCGCTTGCGTAGCCCCACACACCTGGGGGCTGCAGGCTTTCCTGCTGCCTTCAGCCTCAAAACCACCCTTTCCCACTTTGCGCCGCACCAGGCCCAAAAATGGCCATATGTCTGGAGACTGGTCCCACGCCCAAGAGCCAGCAGGGAAAATTATGCCTTGTTCTAAAGCTCTTTGGGAACCACTTGCGTAGCCCCACACACCTGGGGGCTGCAGGCTTTCCTGCTGCCTTCAGCCTCAAAACCACCCTTTCCCACTTGGCCCCGTGCCAGGCACAAAAATTGCCATATGTCTGGAGGTTGGTCCCACGCCCAAAGAGCCAGCAGGGAAAACTATGCCTTGTTCTAAAGCTCTTTGGGAACCGCTTGCGTAGCCCCACACACCTGGGGGCTGCAGGCTTTCCTGCTGCCTTCAGCCTCAAAACCACCCTTTCCCACTTGGCGTCGCTCCAGGCACCAAAATGGCCATATGTCTGGAGACTGGTCCCAAGCCCAAAGAGCCAGCAGGGAAAACTATGCCTTGTTCTAAAGCTCTCGGGGAACCGCTTGCGTAGCCCCACACACCTGGGGGCTGCAGGCTTTCCTGCTGCCTTCAGCCTCAAAACCACCCTTTCCCACATGGCGTCACGCCAGGCCCAAAAATGGCCATATATCTGGAGACTGGTCCCACGCCCAAAGAGCCAGCAGGGAAAACTATGCCTTGTTCTAAAGCTCTTTGGGAACCGCTTGAGTGGCCCCACAGACCTGCGGGCTGCAGGCTTTCCTGCTGCCTTCAGCCTCAAAACCACCCTTTCCCACTTGGCGCCGCACCAGGCCCAAAAATGGCCATATGTCTGGAGACTGGTCCCTTTCCCAAAGAGCCAGCAGGGAAAACTATGCCTTGTTCTAAAGCTCTTCGGGAACCGCTTGCGTAGCCCCACACACCTGGGGGCTGCAGGCTTTCCTGCTGCCTTCAGCCTCAAAACCACCCTTTCCCACTTGGCTTCGCGCCAGGCCCAAAAATGGCCATATGTCTGGAGATTGGTCCCACGCCGAAAGAGCCAGCAGGGAAAACTATGCCTTGTTCTAAAGCTCTTTGGGAACCGCTTGCGTAGCCCCACAGACCTGGGGGCTGCAGGCTTTCCTGCTGCCTTCAGCCTCAAAACCACCCTTTCCCACTTGGCTTCGCGCCAGGCCCAAAAATGGCCATATGTCTGGAGACTGGTCCCACGCCCAAGAGCCAGCAGGGAAAATTATGCCTTGTTCTAAAGCTCTTTGGGAACCACTTGCGTAGCCCCACACACCTGGGGGCTGCAGGCTTTCCTGCTGCCTTCAGCCTCAAAACCACCCTTTCCCACTTGGCCCCGTGCCAGGCACAAAAATTGCCATATGTCTGGAGGTTGGTCCCACGCCCAAAGAGCCAGCAGGGAAAACTATGCCTTGTTCTAAAGCTCTTTGGGAACCGCTTGCGTAGCCCCACACACCTGGGGGCTGCAGGCTTTCCTGCTGCCTTCAGCCTCAAAACCACCCTTTCCCACATGGCGTCACGCAAGGCCCAAAAATGGCCATATGTCTGGAGACTGGTCCCTTTCCCAAAGAGCCAGCAGGGAAAACTATGCCTTGTTCTAAAGCTCTTTGGGAACCGCTTGCGTAGCCCCACACACCTGGGGGCTGCAGGCTTTCCTGCTCTCTTCAGCCTCAGAAGAACCCTTTCGCACTTGGCGCCACGCCAGGCACAAAAATGGCCATATGTCTGGAGACTGGTCCCACGCCCAAAGAGCCAGCAGGGAAAACTATGCCTTGTTCTAAAGCTCTTTGGGAACCGCTTGCGTAGCCCCACAGACCTGGGGGCTACAGGCTTTCCTGCTGCCTTCAGCCTCAAAACCACCCTTTCCCACTTGGCGCCGCGCCAGGCCCAAGAATGGCCATATGTCTGGAGACTGGTCCCACGCCCAAAGAGCCAGCAGGGAAAACTATGCCTTGTTCTAAAGCTCTTTGGGAACCGCTTGCGTAGCCCCACACACCTGGGGGCTGCAGGCTTTCCTGCTGCCTTCAGCCTCAAAAGAACCCTTTCGCACTTGGCGCCGCGCCAGGCCCAAAAATGGCCATATGTCTGGAGGCTGGTCCCACGCCCAAAGAGCCAGCAGGGAAAACTATGCCATGTTATAAAGCTCTTTGGGAACCGCTTGCGTAGCCCCACACACCTGGGGGCTGCAGGCTTTCCTGCTGCCTTCAGCCTCAAAACCACACTTTTCCACATGGCGTCACGCCAGGCCCAAAAATGGCCATATGTCTGGAGATTGGTCCCACGCCCAAAGAGCCAGCAGGGAAAACTATGCCTTGTTCTAAAGCTCTTTGGGAACCGCTTGCGTAGCCCCACACACCTGGGGGCTGCATGCTTTCCTGCTCTCTTCAGCCTCAGAAGAACCCTTTCGCACTTGGCGCTGCGCCAGTCACAAAAATGGCCATATGTCTGGAGATTGGTCCCACGCCCAAAGAGCCAGCAGGGAAAAATATGCCTTGTTCTAAAGCTCTTTGGGAACCGCTTGCGTAGCCCCACACACCTGTGGGCTGCAGGCTTTCCTGCTGCCTTCAGCCTCAAAACCACCCTTTCCCACATGGCGTCACGCCAGGCACAAAAATGGCCATATGTCTGGAGATTGGTCCCACGCCCAAAGAGCCAGCAGGGAAAACTATGCCTTGTTCTAAAGCTCTTTGGGAACCGCTTGCGTAGCCCCACACACCTGGGGGCTGCAGGCTTTCCTGCTGCCTTCAGCCTCAAAAGCACGCTTTCCCAATTGGCGTCACGCCAGGCACAAAAATGGCCATATGTCTGGAGACTGGTCCCTTTCCCAAAGAGCCAGCAGGGAAAACTATGCCTTGTTCTAAAGCTCTTTGGGAACCGCTTGAGTGGACCCACAGACCTGCGGGCTGCAGACTTTCCTGCTGCCTTCAGCCTCAAAACCACCCTTTCCCACTTGGCGCCACGCCAGGAACAAAAATGGCCATATGTCTGGAGACTGGTCCCACGCCCAAAGAGCCAGCAGGGAAAACTATGCCTTGTTCTAAAGCTCTTTGGGAACCGCTTGCGTGGCCCCACACACCTGTGGGCTGCAGACTTTCCTGCTGCCTTCAGCCTCAAAACCACCCTTTCCCACTTGGCGCCACGCCAGGCCCAAAACTGGCCATATGTCTGGAGTCTGGTCCCACGCCCAAAGAGCCAGCAGGGAAAACTATGCCTTGTTCTAAAGCTCTTTGGGAACCGCTTGCGTAGCCCCACACACCTGGGGGCTGCAGGCTTTCCTGCTGCCTTCAGCCTCAAAACCACCCTTTCCCACTTGGCTTCGCGCCAGGCCCAAAAATGGCCATATGTCTGGAGATTGGTCCCACGCCGAAAGAGCCAGCAGGGAAAACTATGCCTTGTACTAAAGGTCTTTCGGAACCGCTTGCGTAGCCCCACACACCTGGGGGCTGCAGGCTTTCCTGCTGCCTTCAGCCTCAAAACCACCCTTTACCACTTTGCGCCGCACCAGGCCCAAAAATGGCCATATGTCTGGAGACTGGTCCCACGCCCAAGAGCCAGCAGGGAAAACTATGCCTTGTTCTAAAGCTCTTTGGGAACCACTTGCGTAGCCCCACACACCTGGGGGCTGCAGGCTTTCCTGCTGCCTTCAGCCTCAAAACCACCCTTTCCCACTTGGCCCCGTGCCAGGCACAAAAATTGCCATATGTCTGGAGGTTGGTCCCACGCCCAAAGAGCCAGCAGGGAAAACTATGCCTTGTTCTAAAGCTCTTTGGGAACCGCTTGCGTAGCCCCACACACCTGGGGGCTGCAGGCTTTCCTGCTGCCTTCAGCCTCAAAACCACCCTTTCCCACATGGCGTCACGCAAGGCCCAAAAATGGCCATATGTCTGGAGACTGGTCCCTTTCCCAAAGAGCCAGCAGGGAAAACTATGCCTTGTTCTAAAGCTCTTTGGGAACCGCTTGCGTGGCCCCACACTCCTGTGGGCTGCAGACTTTCCTGCTGCCTTCAGCCTCAAAACCACCCTTTCCCACTTGGCGCCGCGCCAGGCCCAAAAATGGCCATATGTCTGGAGACTGGTCCCTTTCCCAAAGAGCCAGCAGG
Organism: Chroicocephalus ridibundus; assembly: GCF_963924245.1. Lineage (NCBI taxonomy): Eukaryota > Metazoa > Chordata > Aves > Charadriiformes > Laridae > Chroicocephalus > Chroicocephalus ridibundus. The sequence goes on from NW_026961420.1 coordinate 187,238, forward strand.
GAAAACTATGCCTTGTTCTAAAGCTCTTTGGGAACCGCTTGCGTAGCCCCACACACCTGGGGGCTGCAGGCTTTCCTGCTGCCTTCAGCCTCAAAACCACCCTTTCCCACTTGGCGCCGCGCCAGGCCCAAAAATGGCCATATGTCTGGAGACTGGTCCCTTTCCCAAAGAGCCAGCAGGGAAAACTATGCCTTGTTCTAAAGCTCTTTGGGAACCGCTTGCGTGGCCCCACACACCTGGGGGCTGCAGACTTTCCTGCTGCCTTCAGCCTCAAAACCACCCTTTCCCACTTGGCGCCACGCCAGGCACAAAAATGGCCATATGTCTGGAGACTGGTCCCTTTCCCAAAGAGCCAGCAGGGAAAACTATGCCTTGTTCTAAAGCTCTTTGGGAACCGCTTGCATAGCCCCACACACCTGGGGGCTGCAGGCTTTTCTGGCACCTTCAGCCTCAAAACCACCCTTTCCCACTTGGCGTCGCGCCAGGCCCAAAAATGGCCATATGTCTGGAGATTGGTCCCACGCCCAAAGAGCCAGCAGGGAAAACTATGCCTTGTTCTAAAGCTCTTTGGGAACCGCTTGCGTAGCCCCACACACCTGGGGGCTGCAGGCTTTCCTGCTGCCTTCAGCCTCAAAACCACCCTTTTCCACATGGCGTCTCGCCAGGCAAAAAAATGGCCATATGTCTGGAGGTTGGTCCCACGCCCAAAGAGCCAGCAGGGAAAACTATGCCTTGTTCTAAAGCTCTTTGGGAACCGCTTGCGTAGCCCCACACACCTGGGGGCTGCAGGCTTTCCTGCTCTCTTCAGCCTCAAAAGCACGCTTTCCCAATTGGCGTCACGCCAGGCCCAAAAATGGCCATATGTCTGGAGACTGGTCCCTTTCCCAAAGAGCCAGCAGGGAAAACTATGCCTTGTTCTAAAGCTCTTTGGGAACCGCTTGAGTGGCCCCAGAGACCTGCGGGCTGCAGACTTTCCTGCTGCCTTCAGCCTCAAAACCACCCTTTCCCACTTGGCGCCACGCCAGGAACAAAAATGGCCATATGTCTGGAGACTGGTCCCACGCCCAAAGAGCCAGCAGGGAAAACTATGCCTTGTTCTAAAGCTGTTTGGGAACCGCTTGCGTGGCCCCACACACCTGTGGGCTGCAGACTTTCCTGCTGCCTTCAGCCTCAAAACCACCCTTTCCCACTTGGCGCCACGCCAGGCCCAAAACTGGCCATATGTCTGGAGTCTGGTCCCACGCCCAAAGAGCCAGCAGGGAAACTATGCCTTGTTCTAAAGCTCTATGGGAACCGCTTGCGTAGCCCCACACACCTGGGGGCTGCAGGCTTTCCTGCTGCCTTCAGCCTCAAAACCACCCTTTCCCACTTGGCTTCGCGCCAGGCCCAAAAATGGCCATATGTCTGGAGATTGGTCCCACGCCGAAAGAGCCAGCAGGGAAAACTATGCCTTGTACTAAAGGTCTTTCGGAACCGCTTGCGTAGCCCCACACACCTGGGGGCTGCAGGCTTTCCTGCTGCCTTCAGCCTCAAAACCACCCTTTCCCACATGGCGCCGCGCCAGGCCCAAAAATGGCCATATGTCTGGAGACTGGTCCCACGCCCAAGAGCCAGCAGGGAAAAACTATGCCTTGTTCTAAAGCTCTTTGGGAACCACTTGCGTAGCCCCACACACCTGGGGGCTGCAGGCTTTCCTGCTGCCTTCAGCCTCAAAACCACCCTTTCCCACTTGGCCCCGTGCCAGGCACAAAAATTGCCATATGTCTGGAGGTTGGTCCCACGCCCAAAGAGCCAGCAGGGAAAACTATGCCTTGTTCTAAAGCTCTTTGGGAACCGCTTGCGTAGCCCCACACACCTGGGGGCTGCAGGCTTTCCTGCTGCCTTCAGCCTCAAAACCACCCTTTCCCACATGGCGTCACGCAAGGCCCAAAAATGGCCATATGTCTGGAGACTGGTCCCTTTCCCAAAGAGCCAGCAGGGAAAACTATGCCTTGTTCTAAAGCTCTTTGGGAACCGCTTGCGTGGCCCCACACTCCTGTGGGCTGCAGACTTTCCTGCTGCCTTCAGCCTCAAAACCACCCTTTCCCACTTGGCGCCGCGCCATGCCCAAAAATGGCCGTATGTCTGGAGACTGGTCCCTTTCCCAAAGAGCCAGCAGGGAAAACTATGCCTTGTTCTAAAGCTCTTTGGGAACGGCTTGCGTAGCCCCACACACCTGGGGGCTGCAGGCTTTCCTGCTGCCTTCAGCCTCAAAACCACCCTTTCCCACTTGGCGCCGCGCCAGGCCCAAAAATGGCCATATGTCTGGAGACTGGTCCCTTTCCCAAAGAGCCAGCAGGGAAAACTATGCCTTGTTCTAAAGCTCTTTGGGAACCGCTTGCGTGGCCCCACACACCTGCGGGCTGCAGACTTTCCTGCTGCCTTCAGCCTCAAAACCACCCTTTCCCACTTGGCGTCGCGCCAGGCCCAAAAATGGCCATATGTCTGGAGATTGGTCCCACGCCCAAAGAGCCAGCAGGGAAAACTATGCCTTGTTCTAAAGCTCTTTGGGAACCGCTTGCGTAGCCCCACACACCTGGGGGCTGCAGGCTTTCCTGCTGCCTTCAGCCTCAAAACCACCCTTTTCCACATGGCGTCTCGCCAGGCAAAAAAATGGCCATATGTCTGGAGGTTGGTCCCACGCCCAAAGAGCCAGCAGGGAAAACTATGCCTTGTTCTAAAGCTCTTTGGGAACCGCTTGCGTAGCCCCACACACCTGGGGGCTGCAGGCTTTCCTGCTCTCTTCAGCCTCAAAAGCACGCTTTCCCAATTGGCGTCACGCCAGGCCCAAAAATGGCCATATGTCTGGAGACTGGTCCCTTTCCCAAAGAGCTAGCAGGGAAAACTATGCCTTGTTCTAAAGCTCTTTGGGAACCGCTTGAGTGGCCCCAGAGACCTGCGGGCTGCAGACTTTCCTGCTGCCTTCAGCCTCAAAACCACCCTTTCCCACTTGGCGCCACGCCAGGAACAAAAATGGCCATATGTCTGGAGACTGGTCCCACGCCCAAAGAGCCAGCAGGGAAAACTATGCCTTGTTCTAAAGCTGTTTGGGAACCGCTTGCGTGGCCCCACACACCTGTGGGCTGCAGACTTTCCTGCTGCCTTCAGCCTCAAAACCACCCTTTCCCACTTGGCGCCACGCCAGGCCCAAAACTGGCCATATGTCTGGAGTCTGGTCCCACGCCCAAAGAGCCAGCAGGGAAACTATGCCTTGTTCTAAAGCTCTATGGGAACCGCTTGCGTAGCCCCACACACCTGGGGGCTGCAGGCTTTCCTGCTGCCTTCAGCCTCAAAACCACCCTTTCCCACTTGGCTTCGCGCCAGGCCTAAAAATGGCCATATGTCTGGAGATTGGTCCCACGCCGAAAGAGCCAGCAGGGAAAACTATGCCTTGTACTAAAGGTCTTTCGGAACCGCTTGCGTAGCCCCACACACCTGGGGGCTGCAGGCTTTCCTGCTGCCTTCAGCCTCAAAACCACCCTTTCCCACATGGCGCCGCGCCAGGCCCAAAAATGGCCATATGTCTGGAGACTGGTCCCACGCCCAAGAGCCAGCAGGGAAAACTATGCCTTGTTCTAAAGCTCTTTGGGAACCACTTGCGTAGCCCCACACACCTGGGGGCTGCAGGCTTTCCTGCTGCCTTCAGCCTCAAAACCACCCTTTCCCACTTGGCCCCGTGCCAGGCACAAAAATTGCCATATGTCTGGAGGTTGGTCCCACGCCCAAAGAGCCAGCAGGGAAAACTATGCCTTGTTCTAAAGCTCTTTGGGAACCGCTTGCGTAGCCCCACACACCTGGGGGCTGCAGGCTTTCCTGCTGCCTTCAGCCTCAAAACCACCCTTTCCCACATGGCGTCACGCAAGGCCCAAAAATGGCCATATGTCTGGAGACTGGTCCCTTTCCCAAAGAGCCAGCAGGGAAAACTATGCCTTGTTCTAAAGCTCTTTGGGAACCGCTTGCGTGGCCCCACACTCCTGTGGGCTGCAGACTTTCCTGCTGCCTTCAGCCTCAAAACCACCCTTTCCCACTTGGCGCCGCGCCATGCCCAAAAATGGCCGTATGTCTGGAGACTGGTCCCTTTCCCAAAGAGCCAGCAGGGAAAACTATGCCTTGTTCTAAAGCTCTTTGGGAACGGCTTGCGTAGCCCCACACACCTGGGGGCTGCAGGCTTTCCTGCTGCCTTCAGCCTCAAAACCACCCTTTCCCACTTGGCGCCGCGCCAGGCCCAAAAATGGCCATATGTCTGGAGACTGGTCCCTTTCCCAAAGAGCCAGCAGGGAAAACTATGCCTTGTTCTAAAGCTCTTTGGGAACCGCTTGCGTGGCCCCACACACCTGCGGGCTGCAGACTTTCCTGCTGCCTTCAGCCTCAAAACCACCCTTTCCCACTTGGCGCCACGCCAGGCACAAAAATGGCCATATGTCTGGAGACTGGTCCCACGCCCAAAGAGCCAGCAGGGAAAACTATGCCTTGTTCTAAAGCTCTTTGGGAACGGCTTGCGTAGCCCCACACACCTGGGGGCTGCAGGCTTTCCTGCTCTCTTCAGCCTCAAAAGCACCCTTTCCCACTTGGCGTCACGCCAGGCACAAAAATGGCCATATGTCTGGAGACTGGTCCCTTTCCCAAAGAGCCAGCAGGGAAAACTATGCCTTGTTCTAAAGCTCTTTGGGATCCGCTTGCATAGCCCCACACACCTGGGGGCTGCAGGCTTTTCTGGCACCTTCAGCCTCAAAACCACCCTTTCCCACTTGGCGTCGCGCCAGGCCCAAAAATGGCCATATGTCTGGAGATTGGTCCCACGCCCAAAGAGCCAGCAGGGAAAACTATGCCTTGTTCTAAAGCTCTTCGGGAACCGCTTGCGTAGCCCCACACACCTGGGGGCTGCAGGCTTTCCTGCTGCCTTCAGCCTCAAAACCACCCTTTCCCACTTGTAGTCACGCCAGGCACCAAAATGGCCATATGTCTGGAGACTGGTCCCACGCCCAAAGAGCCAGCAGGGAAAACTATGCCTTGTTCTAAAGCTCTCTGGGAACCGCTTGCGTAGCCCCACAGACCTGGGGGCTGCAGGCTTTCCTGCTGCCTTCAGCCTCAAAACCACCCTTTCCCACATGGCGTCACGCCAGGCCCAAAAATGGCCATATATCTGGAGACTGGTCCCACGCCCAAAGAGCCAGCAGGGAAAACTATGCCTTGTTCTAAAGCTCTTCGGGAACCGCTTGCGTAGCCCCACACTCCTGCGGGCTGCAGACTTTCCTGCTGCCTTCAGCCTCAAAACGACCCTTTCCCACTTGGCGCCGCGCTAGGCACAAAAATGGCCGTATGTCTGGAGACTGGTCCCACGCCCAAAGAGCCAGCAGGGAAAACTATGCCTTGTTCTAAAGCTCTTTGGGAACGGCTTGCGTAGCCCCACACACCTGGGGGCTGCAGGCTTTCCTGCTGCCTTCAGCCTCAAAACCACCCTTTCCCACTTGGCGCCGCGCCAGGCCCAAAAATGGCCATATGTCTGGAGACTGGTCCCTTTCCCAAAGAGCCAGCAGGGAAAACTATGCCTTGTTCTAAAGCTCTTTGGGAACCTCTTGCGTGGCCCCACACACCTGGGGGCTGCAGACTTTCCTGCTGCCTTCAGCCTCAAAACCACCCTTTCCCACTTGGCACCACGCCAGGCACAAAAATGGCCATATGTCTGGAGACTGGTCCCAAGCCCAAAGAGCCAGCAGGGAAAACTATGCCTTGTTCTAAAGCTCTTTGGGAACCGCTTGCGTAGCCCCACACACCTGGGGGCTGCAGGCTTTCCTGCTCTCTTCAGCCTCAAAAGCACCCTTTCCCACTTGGCGTCGCACCAGGCACAAAAATGGCCATATGTCTGGAGACTGGTCCCTTTCCCAAAGAGCCAGGAGGGAAAACTATGCCTTGTTCTAAAGCTCTTTGGGAACCGCTTGCGTAGCCCCACACACCTGGGGGCTGCAGGCTTTTCTGGCACCTTCAGCCTCAAAACCACCCTTTCCCACTTGGCGTCGCGCCAGGCCCAAAAATGGCCATATGTCTGGAGACTGGTCCCTTTCCCAAAGAGCCAGCAGGGAAAACTATGCCTTGTTCTAAAGCTCTTCGGGAACCGCTTGCGTAGCCCCACACACCTGGGGGCTGCAGGCTTTCCTGCTGCCTTCAGCCTCAAAACCACCCTTTCCCACATGGCGTCACGCCAGGCCCAAAAATGGCCATATATCTGGAGACTGGTCCCACGCCCAAAGAGCCAGCAGGGAAAACTATGCCTTGTTCTAAAGCTCTTTGGGAACCGCTTGAGTGGCCCCAGAGACCTGCGGGCTGCAGACTTTCCTGCTGCCTTCAGCCTCAAAACCACCCTTTCCCACTTGGCGCCGTGCCAGGCACAAAAATGGCCATATGTCTGGAGACTGGTCCCACGCCCAAAGAGCCAGCAGGGAAAACTATGCCTTGTTCTAAAGCTCTTTGGGAACCGCTTGCGTGGCCCCACACACCTGTGGGCTGCAGACTTTCCTGCTGCCTTCAGCCTCAAAACCACCCTTTCGCACTTGGCGCCGCGCCAGGCCCAAAAATGGCCATATGTCTGGAGTCTGGTCCCACGCCCAAAGAGCCAGCAGGGAAAACTATGCCTTGTTCTAAAGCTCTTTGGGAACCACTTGCGTAGCCCCACACACCTAAGAGCTGCAGGCTTTCCTGCTGCCTTCAGCCTCAAAACCACCCTTTCCCACTTGTAGTCACGCCAGGCACCAAAATGGCCATATGTCTGGAGACTGGTCCCACGCCCAAAGAGCCAGCAGGGAAAACTATGCCTTGTTCTAAAGCTCTCTGGGAACCGCTTGCGTAGCCCCACACACCTGGGGGCTGCAGGCTTTCCTGCTGCCTTCAGCCTCAAAACCACCCTTTCCCACATGGCGTCACGCCAGGCCCAAAAATGGCCATATATCTGGAGACTGGTCCCACGCCCAAAGAGCCAGCAGGGAAAACTATGCCTTGTTCTAAAGCTCTTCGGGAACCGCTTGCGTAGCCCCACACTCCTGCGGGCTGCAGACTTTCCTGCTGCCTTCAGCCTCAAAACGACCCTTTCCCACTTGGCGCCGCGCTAGGCACAAAAATGGCCGTATGTCTGGAGACTGGTCCCACGCCCAAAGAGCCAGCAGGGAAAACTATGCCTTGTTCTAAAGCTCTTTGGGAACGGCTTGCGTAGCCCCACACACCTGGGGGCTGCAGGCTTTCCTGCTGCCTTCAGCCTCAAAACCACCCTTTCCCACTTGGCGCCGCGCCAGGCCCAAAAATGGCCATATGTCTGGAGACTGGTCCCTTTCCCAAAGAGCCAGCAGGGAAAACTATGCCTTGTTCTAAAGCTCTTTGGGAACCTCTTGCGTGGCCCCACACACCTGCGGGCTGCAGACTTTCCTGCTGCCTTCAGCCTCAAAACCACCCTTTCCCACTTGGCGCCACGCCAGGCACAAAAATGGCCATATGTCTGGAGACTGGTCCCAAGCCCAAAGAGCCAGCAGGGAAAACTATGCCTTGTTCTAAAGCTCTTTGGGAACCGCTTGCGTAGCCCCACACACCTGGGGGCTGCAGGCTTTCCTGCTCTCTTCAGCCTCAAAAGCACGATTTACCACTAGGCGCCGCGGCAGGCACAAAAATGGCCATATGTCTGGAGACTGGTCCCTTTCCCAAAGAGCCAGCAGGGAAAACTATGCCTTGTTCTAAAGCTCTTTGGGAACCGCTTGCGTAGCCCCGCACACCTGGGGGCTGCAGGCTTTTCTGGCACCTTCAGCCTCAAAACCACCCTTTCCCACTTGGCGTCGCGCCAGGCCCAAAAATGGCCATATGTCTGGAGACTGGTCCCTTTCCCAAAGAGCCAGCAGGGAAAACTATGCCTTGTTCTAAAGCTCTTCGGGAACCGCTTGCGTAGCCCCACACACCTGGGGGCTGCAGGCTTTCCTGCTGCCTTCAGCCTCAAAACCACCCTTTCCCACATGGCGTCACGCCAGGCCCAAAAATGGCCATATATCTGGAGACTGGTCCCACGCCCAAAGAGCCAGCAGGGAAAACTATGCCTTGTTCTAAAGCTCTTTGGGAACCGCTTGAGTGGCCCCAGAGACCTGCGGGCTGCAGACTTTCCTGCTGCCTTCAGCCTCAAAACCACCCTTTCGCACTTGGCGCCGCGCCAGGCCCAAAAATGGCCATATGTCTGGAGTCTGGTCCCACGCCCAAAGAGCCAGCAGGGAAAACTATGCCTTGTTCTAAAGCTCTTTGGGAACCACTTGCGTAGCCCCACACACCTAAGAGCTGCAGGCTTTCCTGCTGCCTTCAGCCTCAAAACCACCCTTTCCCACTTGGCCCCGTGCCAGGCACAAAAATTGCCATATGTCTGGAGGTTGGTCCCACGCCCAAAGAGCCAGCAGGGAAAACTATGCCTTGTTCTAAAGCTCTTTGGGAACCGCTTGCGTAGCCCCACACACCTGGGGGCTGCAGGCTTTCCTGCTGCCTTCAGCCTCAAAACCACCCTTTCCCACATGGCGTCACGCAAGGCCCAAAAATGGCCATATGTCTGGAGACTGGTCCCTTTCCCAAAGAACAAGCAGGGAAAACTATGCCTTGTTCTAAAGCTCTTTGGGAACCGCTTGCGTGGCCCCACACTCCTGCGGGCTGCAGACTTTCCTGCTGCCTTCAGCCTCAAAAGCACCCTTTCCCACTTGGCGCCGCGCCAGGCCCAAAAATGGCCGTATGTCTGGAGACTGGTCCCACGCCCAAAGAGCCAGCAGGGAAAACTATGCCTTGTTCTAAAGCTCTTTGGGAACGGCTTGCGTAGCCCCACACACCTGGGGGCTGCAGGCTTTCCTGCTGCCTTCAGCCTCAAAACCACCCTTTCCCACTTGGCGTCACGCCAGGCCCAAAAATGGCCATATGTCTGGAGACTGGTCCCGTTCCCAAAGAGCCAGCAGGGAAAACTATGCCTTGTTCTAAAGCTCTTTGGGAACCGCTTGCGTGGCCCCACACACCTGCGGGCTGCAGACTTTCCTGCTGCCTTCAGCCTCAAAACCACCCTTTCCCACTTGGCGCCACGCTAGGCACAAAAATGGCCATATGTCTGGAGACTGGTCCCACGCCCAAAGAGCCAGCAGGGAAAACTATGCCTTGTTCTAAAGCTCTTTGGGAACCGCTTGCGTAGCCCCACACACCTGCGGGCTGCAGGCTTTCCTGCTCTCTTCAGGCTCAAAAGCACCCTTTCCCACTTGGCGTCACGCCAGGCACAAAAATGGCCATATGTCTGGAGACTGGTCCCTTTCCCAAAGAGCCAGCAGGGAAAACTATGCCTTGTTCTAAAGCTCTTTGGGAACCGCTTGCATAGCCCCACACACCTGGGGGCTGCAGGCTTTTCTGGCACCTTCAGCCTCAAAACCACCCTTTCCCACTTGGCGTCGCGCCAGGCCCAAAAATGGCCATATGTCTGGAGATTGGTCCCACGCCCAAAGAGCCAGCAGGGAAAACTATGCCTTGTTCTAAAGCTCTTCGGGAACCGCTTGCGTAGCCCCACACACCTGGGGGCTGCAGGCTTTCCTGCTGCCTTCAGCCTCAAAACCACCCTTTCCCACTTGTAGTCACGCCAGGCACCAAAATGGCCATATGTCTGGAGACTGGTCCCACGCCCAAAGAGCCAGCAGGGAAAACTATGCCTTGTTCTAAAGCTCTCTGGGAACCGCTTGCGTAGCCCCACACACCTGGGGGCTGCAGGCTTTCCTGCTGCCTTCAGCCTCAAAACCACCCTTTCCCACATGGCGTCACGCCAGGCCCAAAAATGGCCATATGTCTGGAGATTGGTCCCACGCCCAAAGAGCCAGCAGGGAAAACTATGCCTTGTTCTAAAGCTCTTTGGGAACCGCTTGCGTGGCCCCACACACCTGGGGGCTGCAGACTTTCCTGCTGCCTTCAGCCTCAAAACCACCCTTTCCCACTTGGCGCCACGCCAGGCCCAAAAATGGCCATATGTCTGGAGTCTGGTCCCACGCCCAAAGAGCCAGCAGGGAAAACTATGCCTTGTTCTAAAGCTCTTTGGGAACCACTTGCGTAGCCCCACACACCTGGGGGCTGCAGGCTTTCCTGCTGCCTTCAGCCTCAAAACCACCCTTTCCCACTTGGCTTCGCGCCAGGCCCAAAAATGGCCATATGTCTGGAGATTGGTCCCACGCCGAAAGAGCCAGCAGGGAAAACTATGCCTTGTACTAAAGGTCTTTGGGAACCGCTTGCGTAGCCCCACACACCTGGGGGCTGCAGGCTTTCCTGCTGCCTTCAGCCTCAAAACCACCCTTTCCCACTTTGCGCCGCACCAGGCCCAAAAATGGCCATATGTCTGGAGACTGGTCCCACGCCCAAAGAGCCAGCAGGGAAAACTATGCCTTGTTCTAAAGCTCTTTGGGAACCGCTTGCGTAGCCCCACACACCTGGGGGCTGCAGGCTTTCCTGCTGCCTTCAGCCTCAAAACCACCCTTTCCCACTTGGCCCCGTGCCAGGCACAAAAATTGCCATATGTCTGGAGGTTGGTCCCACGCCCAAAGAGCCAGCAGGGAAAACTATGCCTTGTTCTAAAGCTCTTTGGGAACCTCTTGCGTGGCCCCACACACCTGCGGGCTGCAGACTTTCCTGCTGCCTTCAGCCTCAAAACCACCCTTTCCCACTTGGCGCCACGCCAGGCACAAAAATGGCCATATGTCTGGAGACTGGTCCCACGCCCAAAGAGCCAGCAGGGAAAACTATGCCTTGTTCTAAAGCTCTTTGGGAACCGCTTGCGTAGCCCCACACACCTGGGGGCTGCAGGCTTTCCTGCTCTCTTCAGCCTCAAAAGCACGATTTACCACTAGGCGCCGCGGCAGGCCCAAAAATGGCCATATGTCTGGAGACTGGTCCTTTTCCCAAAGAGCCAGCAGGGAAAACTATGCCTTGTTCTAAAGCTCTTTGGGAACCGCTTGCGTAGCCCCGCACACCTGGGGGCTGCAGGCTTTTCTGGCACCTTCAGCCTCAAAACCACCCTTTCCCACTTGGCGTCGCGCCAGGCACAAAAATGGCCATATGTCTGGAGACTGGTCCCACGCCCAAAGAGCCAGCAGGGAAAACTATGCCTTGTTCTAAAGCTCTCTGGGAACCGCTTGCGTAGCCCCACAGAGCTGTGGGCTGCAGGCTTTCCTGCTGCCTTCAGCCTCAAAACCACCCTTTCCCACATGGCGTCACGCCAGGCCCAAAAATGGCCATATATCTGGAGACTGGTCCCACGCCCAAAGAGCCAGCAGGGAAAACTATGCCTTGTTCTAAAGCTCTTTGGGAACCGCTTGAGTGGCCCCACAGACCTGCGGGCTGCAGACTTTCCTGCTGCCTTCAGCCTCAAAACCACCCTTTCCCACTTGGCGCCACGCCAGGAACAAAAATGGCCATATGTCTGGAGTCTGGTCCCACGCCCAAAGAGCCAGCAGGGAAAACTATGCCTTGTTCTAAAGCTCTTTGGGAACCGCTTGAGTGGCCCCACAGACCTGCGGGCTGCAGACTTTCCTGCTGCCTTCAGCCTCAAAACCACCCTTTCCCACTTGGCGCCACGCCAGGAACAAAAATGGCCATATGTCTGGAGTCTGGTCCCACGCCCAAAGAGCCAGCAGGGAAAACTATGCCTTGTTCTAAAGCTCTTTGGGAACCGCTTGCGTAGCCCCACACACCTGCGGGCTGCAGGCTTTCCTGCTGCCTTCAGCCTCAAAACCACCCTTTCCCACTTGGCTTCGCGCAAGGCCCAAAAATGGCCATATGTCTGGAGATTGGTCCCTTTCCCAAAGAGCCAGCAGGGAAAACTATGCCTTGTTCTAAAGCTCTCTGGGAACCGCTTGAGTAGCCCCACAGACCTGGGGGCTGCAGGCTTTCCTGCTGCCTTCAGCCTCAAAACCACCCTTTCCCACATGGCATCACGCCAGGCCCAAAAATGGCCATATGTCTGGAGACTGGTCCCACGCCCAAAGAGCCAGCAGGGAAAACTATGCCTTGTTCTAAAGCTCTTCGGGAACCGCTTGCGTAGCCCCACACACCTGGGGGCTGCAGGCTTTCCTGCTGCCTTCAGCCTCAAAACCACCCTTTCCCACTTGGCGTCACGCCAGGCCCAAAAATGGCCATATGTCTGGAGACTGGTCCCGTTCCCAAAGAGCCAGCAGGGAAAACTATGCCTTGTTCTAAAGCTCTTTGGGAACCACTTGCGTAGCCCCACACACCTAAGAGCTGCAGGCTTTCCTGCTGCCTTCAGCCTCAAAACCACCCTTTCCCACTTGGCCCCGTGCCAGGCACAAAAATTGCCATATGTCTGGAGGTTGGTCCCACGCCCAAAGAGCCAGCAGGGAAAACTATGCCTTGTTCTAAAGCTCTTTGGGAACCGCTTGCGTAGCCCCACACACCTGGGGGCTGCAGGCTTTCCTGCTGCCTTCAGCCTCAAAACCACCCTTTCCCACATGGCGTCACGCAAGGCCCAAAAATGGCCATATGTCTGGAGACTGGTCCCTTTCCCAAAGAACAAGCAGGGAAAACTATGCCTTGTTCTAAAGCTCTTTGGGAACCGCTTGCGTGGCCCCACACTCCTGCGGGCTGCAGACTTTCCTGCTGCCTTCAGCCTCAAAAGCACCCTTTCCCACTTGGCGCCGCGCCAGGCCCAAAAATGGCCGTATGTCTGGAGACTGGTCCCACGCCCAAAGAGCCAGCAGGGAAAACTATGCCTTGTTCTAAAGCTCTTTGGGAACGGCTTGCGTAGCCCCACACACCTGGGGGCTGCAGGCTTTCCTGCTGCCTTCAGCCTCAAAACCACCCTTTCCCACTTGGCGTCACGCCAGGCCCAAAAATGGCCATATGTCTGGAGACTGGTCCCGTTCCCAAAGAGCCAGCAGGGAAAACTATGCCTTGTTCTAAAGCTCTTTGGGAACCGCTTGCGTGGCCCCACACACCTGCGGGCTGCAGACTTTCCTGCTGCCTTCAGCCTCAAAACCACCCTTTCCCACTTGGCGCCACGCTAGGCACAAAAATGGCCATATGTCTGGAGACTGGTCCCACGCCCAAAGAGCCAGCAGGGAAAACTATGCCTTGTTCTAAAGCTCTTTGGGAACCGCTTGCGTAGCCCCACACACCTGCGGGCTGCAGGCTTTCCCGCTCTCTTCAGGCTCAAAAGCACCCTTTCCCACTTGGCGTCACGCCAGGCACAAAAATGGCCATATGTCTGGAGACTGGTCCCTTTCCCAAAGAGCCAGCAGGGAAAACTATGCCTTGTTCTAAAGCTCTTTGGGAACCGCTTGCATAGCCCCACACACCTGGGGGCTGCAGGCTTTTCTGGCACCTTCAGCCTCAAAACCACCCTTTCCCACTTGGCGTCGCGCCAGGCCCAAAAATGGCCATATGTCTGGAGATTGGTCCCACGCCCAAAGAGCCAGCAGGGAAAACTATGCCTTGTTCTAAAGCTCTTCGGGAACCGCTTGCGTAGCCCCACACACCTGGGGGCTGCAGGCTTTCCTGCTGCCTTCAGCCTCAAAACCACCCTTTCCCACTTGTAGTCACGCCAGGCACCAAAATGGCCATATGTCTGGAGACTGGTCCCACGCCCAAAGAGCCAGCAGGGAAAACTATGCCTTGTTCTAAAGCTCTCTGGGAACCGCTTGCGTAGCCCCACACACCTGGGGGCTGCAGGCTTTCCTGCTGCCTTCAGCCTCAAAACCACCCTTTCCCACATGGCGTCACGCCAGGCCCAAAAATGGCCATATGTCTGGAGATTGGTCCCACGCCCAAAGAGCCAGCAGGGAAAACTATGCCTTGTTCTAAAGCTCTTTGGGAACCGCTTGCGTGGCCCCACACACCTGGGGGCTGCAGACTTTCCTGCTGCCTTCAGCCTCAAAACCACCCTTTCCCACTTGGCGCCACGCCAGGCCCAAAAATGGCCATATGTCTGGAGTCTGGTCCCACGCCCAAAGAGCCAGCAGGGAAAACTATGCCTTGTTCTAAAGCTCTTTGGGAACCACTTGCGTAGCCCCACACACCTGGGGGCTGCAGGCTTTCCTGCTGCCTTCAGCCTCAAAACCACCCTTTCCCACTTGGCTTCGCGCCAGGCCCAAAAATGGCCATATGTCTGGAGATTGGTCCCACGCCGAAAGAGCCAGCAGGGAAAACTATGCCTTGTACTAAAGGTCTTTGGGAACCGCTTGCGTAGCCCCACACACCTGGGGGCTGCAGGCTTTCCTGCTGCCTTCAGCCTCAAAACCACCCTTTCCCACTTTGCGCCGCACCAGGCCCAAAAATGGCCATATGTCTGGAGACTGGTCCCACGCCCAAAGAGCCAGCAGGGAAAACTATGCCTTGTTCTAAAGCTCTTTGGGAACCGCTTGCGTAGCCCCACACACCTGGGGGCTGCAGGCTTTCCTGCTGCCTTCAGCCTCAAAACCACCCTTTCCCACTTGGCCCCGTGCCAGGCACAAAAATTGCCATATGTCTGGAGGTTGGTCCCACGCCCAAAGAGCCAGCAGGGAAAACTATGCCTTGTTCTAAAGCTCTTTGGGAACCTCTTGCGTGGCCCCACACACCTGCGGGCTGCAGACTTTCCTGCTGCCTTCAGCCTCAAAACCACCCTTTCCCACTTGGCGCCACGCCAGGCACAAAAATGGCCATATGTCTGGAGACTGGTCCCACGCCCAAAGAGCCAGCAGGGAAAACTATGCCTTGTTCTAAAGCTCTTTGGGAACCGCTTGCGTAGCCCCACACACCTGGGGGCTGCAGGCTTTCCTGCTCTCTTCAGCCTCAAAAGCACGCTTTACCACTAGGCGCCGCGGCAGGCCCAAAAATGGCCATATGTCTGGAGACTGGTCCTTTTCCCAAAGAGCCAGCAGGGAAAACTATGCCTTGTTCTAAAGCTCTTTGGGAACCGCTTGCGTAGCCCCGCACACCTGGGGGCTGCAGGCTTTTCTGGCACCTTCAGCCTCAAAACCACCCTTTCCCACTTGGCGTCGCGCCAGGCACAAAAATGGCCATATGTCTGGAGACTGGTCCCACGCCCAAAGAGCCAGCAGGGAAAACTATGCCTTGTTCTAAAGCTCTTCGGGAACCGCTTGCGTAGCCCCACACACCTGGGGGCTGCAGGCTTTCCTGCTGCCTTCAGCCTCAAAACCACCCTTTCCCACTTGGCGTCACGCCAGGCACAAAAATGGCCATATGTCTGGAGACTGGTCCCACGCCCAAAGAGCCAGCAGGGAAAACTATGCCTTGTTCTAAAGCTCTCTGGGAACCGCTTGCGTAGCCCCACAGACCTGGGGGCTGCAGGCTTTCCTGCTGCCTTCAGCCTCAAAACCACCCTTTCCCACATGGCGTCACGCCAGGCCCAAAAATGGCCATATATCTGGAGACTGGTCCCACGCCCAAAGAGCCAGCAGGGAAAACTATGCCTTGTTCTAAAGCTCTTTGGGAACCGCTTGAGTGGCCCCACAGACCTGCGGGCTGCAGACTTTCCTGCTGCCTTCAGCCTCAAAACCACCCTTTCCCACTTGGCGCCACGCCAGGAACAAAAATGGCCATATGTCTGGAGTCTGGTCCCACGCCCAAAGAGCCAGCAGGGAAAACTATGCCTTGTTCTAAAGCTCTTTGGGAACCGCTTGAGTGGCCCCACAGACCTGCGGGCTGCAGACTTTCCTGCTGCCTTCAGCCTCAAAACCACCCTTTCCCACTTGGCGCCACGCCAGGAACAAAAATGGCCATATGTCTGGAGTCTGGTCCCACGCCCAAAGAGCCAGCAGGGAAAACTATGCCTTGTTCTAAAGCTCTTTGGGAACCGCTTGCGTAGCCCCACACACCTGCGGGCTGCAGGCTTTCCTGCTGCCTTCAGCCTCAAAACCACCCTTTCCCACTTGGCTTCGCGCAAGGCCCAAAAATGGCCATATGTCTGGAGATTGGTCCCTTTCCCAAAGAGCCAGCAGGGAAAACTATGCCTTGTTCTAAAGCTCTCTGGGAACCGCTTGAGTAGCCCCACAGACCTGGGGGCTGCAGGCTTTCCTGCTGCCTTCAGCCTCAAAACCACCCTTTCCCACATGGCGTCACGCCAGGCCCAAAAATGGCCATATGTCTGGAGACTGGTCCCACGCCCAAAGAGCCAGCAGGGAAAACTATGCCTTGTTCTAAAGCTCTTCGGGAACCGCTTGCGTAGCCCCACACACCTGGGGGCTGCAGGCTTTCCTGCTGCCTTCAGCCTCAAAACCACCCTTTCCCACTTGGCGTCACGCCAGGCCCAAAAATGGCCATATGTCTGGAGACTGGTCCCGTTCCCAAAGAGCCAGCAGGGAAAACTATGCCTTGTTCTAAAGCTCTTTGGGAACCGCTTGCGTGGCCCCACACACCTGCGGGCTGCAGACTTTCCTGCTGCCTTCAGCCTCAAAACCACCCTTTCCCACTTGGCGCCACGCCAGGCACAAAAATGGCCATATGTCTGGAGACTGGTCCCACGCCCAAAGAGCCAGCAGGGAAAACTATGCCTTGTTCTAAAGCTCTTTGGGAACCGCTTGCGTAGCCCCACACACCTGCGGGCTGCAGGCTTTCCTGCTCTCTTCAGGCTCAAAAGCACCCTTTCCCACTTGGCGTCACGCCAGGCACAAAAATGGCCATATGTCTGGAGACTGGTCCCTTTCCCAAAGAGCCAGCAGGGAAAACTATGCCTTGTTCTAAAGCTCTTTGGGAACCGCTTGCATAGCCCCACACACCTGGGGGCTGCAGGCTTTTCTGGCACCTTCAGCCTCAAAACCACCCTTTCCCACTTGGCGTCGCGCCAGGCCCAAAAATGGCCATATGTCTGGAGATTGGTCCCACGCCCAAAGAGCCAGCAGGGAAAACTATGCCTTGTTCTAAAGCTCTTCGGGAACCGCTTGCGTAGCCCCACACACCTGGGGGCTGCAGGCTTTCCTGCTGCCTTCAGCCTCAAAACCACCCTTTCCCACTTGTAGTCACGCCAGGCACCAAAATGGCCATATGTCTGGAGACTGGTCCCACGCCCAAAGAGCCAGCAGGGAAAACTATGCCTTGTTCTAAAGCTCTCTGGGAACCGCTTGCGTAGCCCCACACACCTGGGGGCTGCAGGCTTTCCTGCTGCCTTCAGCCTCAAAACCACCCTTTCCCACATGGCGTCACGCCAGGCCCAAAAATGGCCATATGTCTGGAGATTGGTCCCACGCCCAAAGAGCCAGCAGGGAAAACTATGCCTTGTTCTAAAGCTCTTTGGGAACCGCTTGCGTGGCCCCACACACCTGTGGGCTGCAGACTTTCCTGCTGCCTTCAGCCTCAAAACCACCCTTTCCCACTTGGCGCCACGCCAGGCCCAAAAATGGCCATATGTCTGGAGTCTGGTCCCACGCCCAAAGAGCCAGCAGGGAAAACTATGCCTTGTTCTAAAGCTCTTTGGGAACCACTTGCGTAGCCCCACACACCTGGGGGCTGCAGGCTTTCCTGCTGCCTTCAGCCTCAAAACCACCCTTTCCCACTTGGCGTCGCGCCAGGCCCAAAAATGGCCATATGTCTGGAGATTGGTCCCACGCCGAAAGAGCCAGCAGGGAAAACTATGCCTTGTACTAAAGGTCTTTGGGAACCGCTTGCGTAGCCCCACACACCTGGGGGCTGCAGGCTTTCCTGCTGCCTTCAGCCTCAAAACCACCCTTTCCCACTTTGCGCCGCACCAGGCCCAAAAATGGCCATATGTCTGGAGACTGGTCCCACGCCCAAAGAGCCAGCAGGGAAAACTATGCCTTGTTCTAAAGCTCTTTGGGAACCGCTTGCGTAGCCCCACACACCTGGGGGCTGCAGGCTTTCCTGCTGCCTTCAGCCTCAAAACCACCCTTTCCCACTTGGCCCCGTGCCAGGCACAAAAATTGCCATATGTCTGGAGGTTGGTCCCACGCCCAAAGAGCCAGCAGGGAAAACTATGCCTTGTTCTAAAGCTCTTTGGGAACCGCTTGCGTAGCCCCACACACCTGGGGGGTGCAGGCTTTCCTGCTGCCTTCAGCCTCAAAACCACCCTTTCCCACTTGGCGCCGCGCCAGGCCAAAAAATGGCCATATGTCTGGAGACTGGTCCCTTTCCCAAAGAGCCAGCAGGGAAAACTATGCCTTGTTCTAAAGCTCTTTGGGAACCTCTTGCGTGGCCCCACACACCTGCGGGCTGCAGACTTTCCTGCTGCCTTCAGCCTCAAAACCACCCTTTCCCACTTGGCGCCACGCCAGGCCCAAAAATGGCCATATGTCTGGAGACTGGTCCCACGCCCAAAGAGCCAGCAGGGAAAACTATGCCTTGTTCTAAAGCTCTTTGGGAACCGCTTGCGTAGCCCCACACACCTGGGGGCTGCAGGCTTTCCTGCTCTCTTCAGCCTCAAAAGCACGCTTTACCACTAGGCGCCGCGGCAGGCACAAAAATGGCCATATGTCTGGAGACTGGTCCTTTTCCCAAAGAGCCAGCAGGGAAAACTATGCCTTGTTCTAAAGCTCTTTGGGAACCGCTTGCGTAGCCCCGCACACCTGGGGGCTGCAGGCTTTTCTGGCACCTTCAGCCTCAAAACCACCCTTTCCCACTTGGCGTCGCGCCAGGCCCAAAAATGGCCATATGTCTGGAGACTGGTCCCACGCCCAAAGAGCCAGCAGGGAAAACTATGCCTTGTTCTAAAGCTCTTCGGGAACCGCTTGCGTAGCCCCACACACCTGGGGGCTGCAGGCTTTCCTGCTGCCTTCAGCCTCAAAACCACCCTTTCCCACTTGGCGTCACGCCAGGCACAAAAATGGCCATATGTCTGGAGACTGGTCCCACGCCCAAAGAGCCAGCAGGGAAAACTATGCCTTGTTCTAAAGCTCTCTGGGAACCGCTTGCGTAGCCCCACAGACCTGGGGGCTGCAGGCTTTCCTGCTGCCTTCAGCCTCAAAACCACCCTTTCCCACATGGCGTCACGCCAGGCCCAAAAATGGCCATATATCTGGAGACTGGTCCCACGCCCAAAGAGCCAGCAGGGAAAACTATGCCTTGTTCTAAAGCTCTTTGGGAACCGTTTGAGTGGCCCCACAGACCTGCGGGCTGCAGACTTTCCTGCTGCCTTCAGCCTCAAAACCACCCTTTCCCACTTGGCGCCACGCCAGGAACAAAAATGGCCATATGTCTGGAGTCTGGTCCCACGCCCAAAGAGCCAGCAGGGAAAACTATGCCTGTTCTAAAGCTCTTTGGGAACCGCTTGCGTAGCCCCACACACCTGCGGGCTGCAGGCTTTCCTGCTGCCTTCAGCCTCAAAACCACCCTTTCCCACTTGGCTTCGCGCAAGGCCCAAAAATGGCCATATGTCTGGAGATTGGTCCCACGCCGAAAGAGCCAGCAGGGAAAACTATGCCTTGTACTAAAGGTCTTTGGGAACCGCTTGCGTAGCCCCACACACCTGGGGGCTGCAGGCTTTCCTGCTGCCTTCAGCCTCAAAACCACCCTTTCCCACTTGGCGTCACGCCAGGCCCAAAAATGGCTATATGTCTGGAGACTGGTCCCGTTCCCAAAGAGCCAGCAGGGAAAACTATGCCTTGTTCTAAAGCTCTTTGGGAACCGCTTGCGTGGCCCCACACACCTGCGGGCTGCAGACTTTCCTGCTGCCTTCAGCCTCAAAACCACCCTTTCCCACTTGGCGCCACGCCAGGCACAAAAATGGCCATATGTCTGGAGACTGGTCCCACGCCCAAAGAGCCAGCAGGGAAAACTATGCCTTGTTCTAAAGCTCTTTGGGAACCGCTTGCGTAGCCCCACACACCTGGGGGCTGCAGGCTTTCCTGCTCTCTTCAGCCTCAAAAGCACCCTTTCCCACTTGGCGTCACGCCAGGCACAAAAATGGCCATATGTCTGGAGACTGGTCCCTTTCCCAAAGAGCCAGCAGGGAAAACTATGCCTTGTTCTAAAGCTCTTTGGGAACCGCTTGCATAGCCCCACACACCTGGGGGCTGCAGGCTTCTCTGGCACCTTCAGCCTCAAAACCACCCTTTCCCACATGGCGTCGCGCCAGGCACAAAAATGGCCATATGTCTGGAGATTGGTCCCACGCCCAAAGAGCCAGCAGGGAAAACTATGCCTTGTTCTAAAGCTCTTCGGGAACCGCTTGCGTAGCCCCACACACCTGGGGGCTGCAGGCTTTCCTGCTGCCTTCAGCCTCAAAAGCACCCTTTCCCACTTGTAGTCACGCCAGGCACCAAAATGGCCATATGTCTGGAGACTGGTCCCTTTCCCAAAGAGCCAGGAGGGAAAACTATGCCTTGTTCTAAAGCTCTCTGGGAACCGCTTGCGTAGCCCCACAGACCTGGGGGCTGCAGGCTTTCCTGCTGCCTTCAGCCTCAAAACCACCCTTTCCCACATGGCGTCACGCCAGGCCCAAAAATGGCCATATGTCTGGAGACTGGTCCCACGCCCAAAGAGCCAGCAGGGAAAACTATGCCTTGTTCTAAAGCTCTTTGGGAACCGCTTGAGTGGCCCCACAGACCTGCGGGCTGCAGACTTTCCTGCTGCCTTCAGCCTCAAAACCACCCTTTCCCACTTGGCGCCACGCCAGGAACAAAAATGGCCATATGTCTGGAGACTGGTCCCACGCCCAAAGAGCCAGCAGGGAAAACTATGCCTTGTTCTAAAGCTCTTTGGGAACCGCTTGCGTGGCCCCACACACCTGTGGGCTGCAGACTTTCCTGCTGCCTTCAGCCTCAAAACCACCCTTTCCCACTTGGCGCCACGCCAGGCCCAAAAATGGCCATATGTCTGGAGTCTGGTCCCACGCCCAAAGAGCCAGCAGGGAAAACTATGCCTTGTTCTAAAGCTCTTTGGGAACCGCTTGCGTAGCCCCACACACCTGGGGGCTGCAGGCTTTCCTGCTGCCTTCAGCCTCAAAACCACCCTTTCCCACTTGGCTTCGCACCAGGCCCAAAAATGGCCATATGTCTGGAGAATGGTCCCACGCCCAAAGAGCCAGCAGGGAAAATTATGCCTTGTTCTAAAGCTCTTTGGGAACCGCTTGCGTGGCCCCACACACCTGCGGGCTGCAGACTTTCCTGCTGCCTTCAGCCTCAAAACCACCCTTTCCCACTTGGCACCACGCCAGGCCCTAAACTGGCCATATGTCTGGAGACTGGTCCCATGCCCAAGAGCCAGCAGGGAAAACTATGCCTTGTTCTAAAGCTCTTTGGGAACGGCTTGCGTAGCCCCACACACCTGGGGGCTGCAGGCTTTTCTGGCACCTTCAGCCTCAAAACCACCCTTTCCCACTTGGCGCCGCGTCAGGCACAAAAATGGCCATATGTCTGGAGATTGGTCACACGCCCAAAGAGCCAGCAGGGAAAACTATGCCTTGTTCTAAAGCTCTTTGGGAACCGCTTGCGTAGCCCCACAGACCTGGGGGCTGCAAGCTTTCCTGCTGCCTTCAGCCTCAAAAGCACCCTTTCCCACTTGGCCCCGCGCCAGGCCCAAAAATGGCCATATGTCTGGAGACTGGTCCCACGCCCAAAGAGCCAGCAGGGAAAACTATGCCTTGTTCTAAAGCTCTTTGGGAACCGCTTGCGTAGCCCCACACACCTGGGGGGTGCAGGCTTTCCTGCTGCCTTCAGCCTCAAAACCACCCTTTCCCACTTGGCGTCGCGCCAGGCCCAAAAATGGCTATATTTCTGGAGACTGGTCCCGTTCCCAAAGAGCCAGCAGGGAAAACTATGCCTTGTTCTAAAGCTCTTTGGGAACCGCTTGCGTGGCCCCACACACCTGCGGGCTGCAGACTTTCCTGCTGCCTTCAGCCTCAAAACCACCCTTTCCCACTTGGCGTCACGCCAGGCCCAAAAATGGCCATATGTCTGGAGATTGGTCCCACGCCCAAAGAGCCAGCAGGGAAAACTATGCCTTGTTCTAAAGCTCTTTGGGAACG
Organism: Chroicocephalus ridibundus; assembly: GCF_963924245.1. NCBI lineage: Eukaryota > Metazoa > Chordata > Aves > Charadriiformes > Laridae > Chroicocephalus > Chroicocephalus ridibundus. The sequence goes on from NW_026961420.1 coordinate 209,229, forward strand.
TCTTGCGTAGCCCCACACACCTGGGGGCTGCAGGCTTTCCTGCTGCCTTCAGCCTCAAAACCACCCTTTCCCACATGGCGTCACGCCAGGCCCAAAAATGGCCATATGTCTGGAGACTGGTCCCTTTCCCAAAGAGCCAGCAGGGAAAACTATGCCTTGTTCTAAAGCTCTTTGGGAACGGCTTGCGTAGCCCCACACACCTGGGGGCTGCAGGCTTTCCTGCTGCCTTCAGCCTCAAAACCATCCTTTCCAACTTGGCGCCGCGTCAGGCACAAAAATGGCCATATGTCTGGAGACTGCTCCCACGCCCAAAGAGCCAGCAGGGAAAACTATGCCTTGTTCTAAAGCTCTTTGGGAACCGCTTGCGTAGCCCCACACTCCTGCGGGCTGCAGTCTTTCCTGCTGCCTTCAGCCTCAAAACCACCCTTTCCCACTTGGCGCCGCGCCAGGCCCAAAAATGGCCATATGTCTGGAGACTGGTCCCACGCCCAAAGAGCCAGCAGGGAAAACTACGCATTGTACTAAAGCTCTTTGGGAACGGCTTGCGTAGCCCCACACACCTGGGGGCTGCAGGCTTTCCTGCTGCCTTCAGCCTCAAAACCACCCTTTCCCACTTGGCGTCGTGCCAGGCCCAAAAATGGCTATATTTCTGGAGACTGGTCCCTTTCCCAAAGAGCCAGCAGGGAAAACTATGCCTTGTTCTAAAGCTCTTTGGGAACCGCTTGCGTGGCCCCACACACCTGCGGGCTGCAGGCTTTCCTGCTGCCTTCAGCCTCAAAACCACCCTTTCCAACTTGGCGCCGCGTCAGGCACAAAAATGGCCATATGTCTGGAGACTGGTCCCACGCCAAAAGAGCCAGCAGGGAAAACTATGCCTTTTTCTAAAGCTCTTTGGGAACCGCTTGCGTAGCCCCACACACCTGGGGGGTGCAGGCTTTCCTGCTGCCTTCAGCCTCAAAACCACCCTTTCCCACATGGCGTCACGCCAGGCACAAAAATGGCCATATGTCTGGAGACTGGTCCCACGCCCAAAGAGCCAGCAGGGAAAACTATGCGTTGTTCTAAAGCTCTTTGGGAACGGCTTGCGTAGCCCCACACACCTGGGGGCTGCAGGCTTTTCTGGCACCTTCAGCCTCAAAACCACCCTTTCCCACTTGGCGCCGCGTCAGGCACAAAAATGGCCATATGTCTGGAGATTGGTCCCACGCCCAAAGAGCCAGCAGGGAAAACTATGCCTTGTTCTAAAGCTCTTTGGGAACCGCTTGCGTAGCCCCACAGACCTGGGGGCTGCAAGCTTTCCTGCTGCCTTCAGCCTCAAAAGCACCCTTTCCCACTTGGCCCCGCGCCAGGCCCAAAAATGGCCATATGTCTGGAGACTGGTCCCACGCCCAAAGAGCCAGCAGGGAAAACTATGCCTTGTTCTAAAGCTCTTTGGGAACCGCTTGCGTAGCCCCACACACCTGGGGGGTGCAGGCTTTCCTGCTGCCTTCAGCCTCAAAACCACCCTTTCCCACATGGCGTCACGCCAGGCACAAAAATGGCCATATGTCTGGAGACTGGTCCCACGCCCAAAGAGCCAGCAGGGAAAACTATGCCTTGTTCTAAAGCTCTTTGGGAACCGCTTGCGTGGCCCCACACACCTGGGGGCTGCAGGCTCTCCTACTCTCTTCAGCCTCAAAAGCACGCTTTCCACTTGGCCCCGTGCCAGTCACAAAAATGGCCATATGTCTGGAGACTGGTCCCACGCCCAAAGAGCCAGCAGGGAAAACTATGCCTTGTTCTAAAGCTCTTTGGGAACCGCTTGCGTAGCCCCACACTCCTGCGGGCTGCAGTCTTTCCTGCTGCCTTCAGCCTCAAAACCACCCTTTCCCACTTGGCGCCGCGCCAGGCCCAAAAATGGCCATATGTCTGGAGACTGGTCCCACGCCCAAAGAGCCAGCAGGGAAAACTACGCATTGTACTAAAGCTCTTTGGGAACAGCTTGCGTAGCCCCACACACCTGGGGGCTGCAGGCTTTCCTGCTGCCTTCAGCCTCAAAACCACCCTTTCCCACTTGGCGTCGCGCCAGGCCCAAAAATGGCTATATTTCTGGAGACTGGTCCCTTTCCCAAAGAGCCAGCAGGGAAAACTATGCCTTGTTCTAAAGCTCTTTGGGAACCGCTTGCGTGGCCCCACACACCTGCGGGCTGCAGACTTTCCTGCTGCCTTCAGCCTCAAAACCACCCTTTCCCACTTGGCGTCGCGCCAGGCCCAAAAATGGCCATATGTCTGGAGATTGGTCCCACGCCCAAAGAGCCAGCAGGGAAAACTATGCCTTGTTCTAAAGCTCTTTGGGAACCGCTTGCGTAGCCCCACACACCTGGGGGCTGCAGGCTTTCCTGCTGCCTTCAGCCTCAAAACCACCCTTTCCCACATGGCGTCACGCCAGGCCCAAAAATGGCCATATGTCTGGAGACTGGTCCCTTTCCCAAAGAGCCAGCAGGGAAAACTATGCCTTGTTCTAAAGCTCTTTGGGAACCGCTTGCGTAGCCCCACACTCCTGCGGGCTGCAGGCTTTCCTGCTGCCTTCAGCCTCAAAACCACCCTTTCCAACTTGGCGCCGCGTCAGGCACAAAAATGGCCATATGTCTGGAGACTGGTCCCACGCCCAAAGAGCCAGCAGGGAAAACTATGCCTTGTTCTAAAGCTCTTTGGGAACCGCTTGCGTAGCCCCACACTCCTGCGGGCTGCAGTCTTTCCTGCTGCCTTCAGCCTCAAAACCACCCTTTCCCACTTGGCGCCGCGCCAGGCCCAAAAATGGCCATATGTCTGGAGACTGGTCCCACGCCCAAAGAGCCAGCAGGGAAAACTACGCATTGTACTAAAGCTCTTTGGGAACGGCTTGCGTAGCCCCACACACCTGGGGGCTGCAGGCTTTCCTGCTGCCTTCAGCCTCAAAACCACCCTTTCCCACTTGGCGTCGTGCCAGGCCCAAAAATGGCTATATTTCTGGAGACTGGTCCCTTTCCCAAAGAGCCAGCAGGGAAAACTATGCCTTGTTCTAAAGCTCTTTGGGAACCGCTTGCGTGGCCCCACACACCTGGGGGCTGCAGGCTTTCCTGCTGCCTTCAGCCTCAAAACCACCCTTTCCAACTTGGCGCCGCGTCAGGCACAAAAATGGCCATATGTCTGGAGACTGGTCCCACGCCAAAAGAGCCAGCAGGGAAAACTATGCCTTTTTCTAAAGCTCTTTGGGAACCGCTTGCGTAGCCCCACACACCTGGGGGGTGCAGGCTTTCCTGCTGCCTTCAGCCTCAAAATCACCCTTTCCCACATGGCGTCACGCCAGGCACAAAAATGGCCATATGTCTGGAGACTGGTCCCACGCCCAAAGAGCCAGCAGGGAAAACTATGCGTTGTTCTAAAGCTCTTTGGGAACCGCTTGCGTGGCCCCACACACCTGGGGGCTGCAGGCTCTCCTGCTCTCTTCAGCCTCAAAAGCACGCTTTCCCACTTGGCCCCGTGCCAGTCACAAAAATGGCCATATGTCTGGAGACTGGTCCCACGCCCAAAGAGCCAGCAGGGAAAACTATGCCTTGTTCTAAAGCTCTTTGGGAACGCTTTGCGTAGCCCCACACACCTGGGGGCTGCAGGCTTTCCTGCTGCCTTCAGCCTCAAAACCACCCTTTCCCACTTGGCTTCCCTCCAGGCACAAAAATGGCCATATGTCTGGAGATTGGTCCCACGCCCAAAGAGCCAGCAGGGAAAACTATGCCTTGTACTAAAGGTCTTTGGGAACCGCTTGCGTAGCCCCACACACCTGGGGGCTGCAGGCTTTCCTGCTGCCTTCATCCTCAAAAGCACCCTTTCCCACTTTGCGCCGCACCAGGCCCCAAAAATGGCCATATGTCTGGAGACTGGTCCCATGCCCAAGAGCCAGCAGGGAAAACTATGCCTTGTTCTAAAGCTCTTTGGGAACGCTTTGCGTAGCCCCACACACCTGGGGGCTGCAGGCTTTCCTGCTGCCTTCAGCCTCAAAACCACCCTTTCCCACTTGGCCCCGTGCCAGGCACAAAAATGGCCATATGTCTGGAGACTGGTCCCTTTCCCAAAGAGCCAGCAGGGAAAACTAAAACTATGCCTTGTTCTAAAGCTCTTTGGGAACCGCTTGCGTAGCCCCACACACCTGCGGGCTGCAGGCTTTCCTGCTGCCTTCAGCCTCAAAACCACCCTTTCCCACTTGGAGCCGCGCCAGGCCCAAAAATGGCCATATGTCTGGAGACTGGTCCCACGCCCAAAGAGCCAGCAGGGAAAACTATGCCTTGTTCTAAAGCTCTTGGGAACCGCTTGCGTGGCCCCACACACCTGGGGGCTGCAGACTTTCCTGCTGCCTTCAGCCTCAAAACCACCCTTTCCCACTTGGCGCCACGCCAGGCACAAAAATGGCCATATGTCTGGAGACTGGTCCCTTTCCCAAAGAGCCAGCAGGGAAAACTATGCCTTGTTCTAAAGCTCTTGGGAACCGCTTGCGTGGCCCCACACACCTGGGGGCTGCAGGCTTTCCTGCTGCCTTCAGCCTCAAAACCACCCTTTCCCACTTGGCGCCGCGCCAGTCACAAAAATGGCCATATGTCTGGAGACTGGTCCCACGCCCAAAGAGCCAGCAGGGAAAACTATGCCTTGTTCTAAAGCTCTTTGGGAACCGCTTGCGTAGCCCCACACACCTGGGGGCTGCAGGCTTTCCTGCTGCCTTCAGCCTCAAAACCACCCTTTCCCACTTGGCGTCGCGCCAGGCCCAAAAATGGCTATATTTCTGGAGACTGGTCCCTTTCCCAAAGAGCCAGCAGGGAAAACTATGCCTTGTTCTAAAGCTCTTTGGGAACCGCTTGCGTAGCCCCACACACCTGGGGGCTGCAGGCTTTCCTGCTGCCTTCAGCCTCAAAAGCACCCTTTCCCACTTGGCGCCACGCCAGGCCCAAAAATGGCCATATGTCTGGAGACTGGTCCCTTTCCCAAAGAGCCAGCAGGGAAAACTATGCCTTGTTCTAAAGCTCTTGGGAACCGCTTGCGTGGCCCCACACACCTGGGGGCTGCAGGCTTTCCTGCTGCCTTCAGCCTCAAAACCACCCTTTCCCACTTGGCGCCGCGCCAGGCCCAAATATGGCCATATGTCTGGAGACTGGTCCCACGCCCAAAGAGCCAGCAGGGAAAACTATGCCTTGTTCTAAAGCTCTTTGGGAACGGCTTGCGTAGCCCCACACACCTGGGGGGTGCAGGCTTTCCTGCTGCCTTCAGCCTCAAAACCACCCTTTCCCACTTGGCGTCGCGCCAGGCCCAAAAATGGCTATATTTCTGGAGACTGGTCCCTTTCCCAAAGAGCCAGCAGGGAAAACTATGCCTTGTACTAAAGCTCTTTGGGAACCGCTTGCGTAGCCCCACACACCTGGGGGCTGCAGGCTTTCCTGCTGCCTTCAGCCTCAAAACCACCCTTTCCCACTTGGCTTCCCTCCAGGCACAAAAATGGCCATATGTCTGGAGATTGGTCCCACGCCCAAAGAGCCAGCAGGGAAAACTATGCCTTGTACTAAAGGTCTTTGGGAACCGCTTGCGTAGCCCCACACACCTGGGGGCTGCAGGCTTTCCTGCTGCCTTCAGCCTCAAAAGCACCCTTTCCCACTTTGCGCCGCACCAGGCCCCAAAAATGGCCATATGTCTGGAGACTGGTCCCATGCCCAAGAGCCAGCAGGGAAAACTATGCCTTGTTCTAAAGCTCTTTGGGAACGCTTTGCGTAGCCCCACACACCTGGGGGCTGCAGGCTTTCCTGCTGCCTTCAGCCTCAAAACCACCCTTTCCCACTTGGCCCCGTGCCAGGCACAAAAATGGCCATATGTCTGGAGACTGGTCCCTTTCCCAAAGAGCCAGCAGGGAAAACTAAAACTATGCCTTGTTCTAAAGCTCTTTGGGAACCGCTTGCGTAGCCCCACACACCTGCGGGCTGCAGGCTTTCCTGCTGCCTTCAGCCTCAAAACCACCCTTTCCCACTTGGCGCCGCGCCAGGCCCAAATATGGCCATATGTCTGGAGACTGGTCCCACGCCCAAAGAGCCAGCAGGGAAAACTATGCCTTGTTCTAAAGCTCTTTGGGAACCGCTTGCGTAGCCCCACACACCTGGGGGCTGCAGGCTTTCCTGCTGCCTTCAGCCTCAAAACCACCCTTTCCCACTTGGCGTCGCGCCAGGCCCAAAAATGGCTATATTTCTGGAGACTGGTCCCTTTCCCAAAGAGCCAGCAGGGAAAACTATGCCTTGTTCTAAAGCTCTTTGGGAACCGCTTGCGTAGCCCCACACACCTGGGGGCTGCAGGCTTTCCTGCTGCCTTCAGCCTCAAAAGCACCCTTTCCCACTTGGCGCCACGCCAGGCCCAAAAATGGCCATATGTCTGGAGACTGGTCCCACGCCCAAAGAGCCAGCAGGGAAAACTATGCCTTGTTCTAAAGCTCTTGGGAACCGCTTGCGTGGCCCCACACACCTGGGGGCTGCAGGCTTTCCTGCTGCCTTCAGCCTCAAAACCACCCTTTCCCACTTGGCGCCGCGCCAGGCCCAAATATGGCCATATGTCTGGAGACTGGTCCCACGCCCAAAGAGCCAGCAGGGAAAACTATGCCTTGTTCTAAAGCTCTTTGGGAACGGCTTGCGTAGCCCCACACACCTGGGGGATGCAGGCTTTCCTGCTGCCTTCAGCCTCAAAACCACCCTTTCCCACTTGGCGTCGCGCCAGGCCCAAAAATGGCTATATTTCTGGAGACTGGTCCCTTTCCCAAAGAGCCAGCAGGGAAAACTATGCCTTGTTCTAAAGCTCTTTGGGAACCGCTTGCGTGGCCCCACACACCTGCGGGCTGCAGACTTTCCTGCTGCCTTCAGCCTCAAAACCACCCTTTCCCACTTGGCGTCGCGCCAGGCCCAAAAATGGCCATATGTCTGGAGATTGGTCCCACGCCCAAAGAGCCAGCAGGGAAAACTATGGCTTTTTCTAAAGCTCTTTGGGAACCGCTTGCGTAGCCCCACACACCTGGGGGCTGCAGGCTTTCCTGCTGCCTTCAGCCTCAAAACCACCCTTTCCCACATGGCGTCACGCCAGGCCCAAAAATGGCCATATGTCTGGAGACTGGTCCCACGCCCAAAGAGCCAGCAGGGAAAACTATGCCTTGTTCTAAAGCTCTTTGGGAACGGCTTGCGTAGCCCCACAGACCTGGGTGCTGCAGGCTTTCCTGCTGCCTTCAGCCTCAAAACCACCCTTTCCCACTTGGCGCCACGCCAGGCCCAAAAATGGCCATATGTCTGGAGATTGGTCCCACGCCCAAAGAGCCAGCAGGGAAAACTATGCCTTGTTCTAAAGCTCTTTGGGAACCGCTTGCGTAGCCCCACACACCTGGGGGCTGCAAGTTTCCTGCTGCCTTCAGCCTCAAAAGCACCCTTTCCCACTTGGCGCCGCGCCAGGCCAAAAAATGGCCATATGTCTGGAGACTGGTCCCACGCCGAAAGAGCCAGCAGGGAAAACTATGCCTTGTTCTAAAGCTCTTTGGGATCCGCTTGCTTAGCCCCACAGACCTGGGGGCTGCAGGCTTTCCTGCTCTCTTCAGCCTCAAAAGCACCCTTTCCCACTTGGCGCCACGCCAGGCCCAAAACTGGCCATATGTCTGGAGGTTGGTCCCACGCCCAAAGAGCCAGCAGTGAAAAGTATGCCTTGTTCTAAAGCTCTTTTGGAACCGCTTGCGTAGCCCCACGGACCTGGGGGCTGCAGGCTTTCCTGCTGCCTTCAGCCTCAAAACAACCCTTTTCCAGTTGCGTCATTCCAGGCATAAAAATGGCCATATTTTTGGAGATTGGTCCCACGCCCAAAGAGCCAGCAGGGAAAACTATGCCTTGTTCTAAAGCTCTTTGGGAACCGCTTGCGTAGCCGCACACACCTGGGGGCAGGAGGCTTTCCTGCTGCCTTCAGCCTCAAAACCACCCTTTCCCACTTGGCTTCGATCCAGGCACAAAAATGGCCATATGTCTGGAGATTGGTCCCACGCCCAAAGAGCCAGCAGGGAAAACTATGCCTTGTACTAAAGGTCTTTGGGAACCGCTTGCGTAGCCCCACACACCTGGGGGCTGCAGGCTTTCCTGCTGCCTTCAGCCTCAAAACCACCCTTTCCCACTTTGCGCCGCACCAGGCCCCAAAAATGGCCATATGTCTGGAGACTGGTCCCATGCCCAAGAGCCAGCAGGGAAAACTATGCCTTGTTCTAAAGCTCTTTGGGAACGCTTTGCGTAGCCCCACACACCTGGGGGCTGCAGGCTTTCCTGCTGCCTTCAGCCTCAAAACCACCCTTTCCCACTTGGCCCCGTGCCAGGCACAAAAATGGCCATATGTCTGGAGACTGGTCCCTTTCCCAAAGAGCCAGCAGGGAAAACTAAAACTATGCCTTGTTCTAAAGCTCTTTGGGAACCGCTTGCGTAGCCCCACACACCTGGGGGCTGCAGGCTTTCCTGCTGCCTTCAGCCTCAAAACCACCCTTTCCCACTTGGCGCCGCGCCAGGCCCAAAAATGGCCATATGTCTGGAGACTGGTCCCTTTCCCAAAGAGCCAGCAGGGAAAACTATGCCTTGTTCTAAAGCTCTTGGGAACCGCTTGCGTGGCCCCACACACCTGGGGGCTGCAGACTTTCCTGCTGCCTTCAGCCTCAAAACCACCCTTTCCCACTTGGCGCCACGCCAGGCACAAAAATGGCCATATGTCTGGAGACTGGTCCCTTTCCCAAAGAGCCAGCAGGGAAAACTATGCCTTGTTCTAAAGCTCTTGGGAACCGCTTGCGTGGCCCCACACACCTGGGGGCTGCAGGCTTTCCTGCTGCCTTCAGCCTCAAAACCACCCTTTCCCACTTGGCGCCGCGCCAGGCCCAAATATGGCCATATGTCTGGAGACTGGTCCCACGCCCAAAGAGCCAGCAGGGAAAACTATGCCTTGTTCTAAAGCTCTTTGGGAACGGCTTGCGTAGCCCCACACACCTGGGGGGTGCAGGCTTTCCTGCTGCCTTCAGCCTCAAAACCACCCTTTCCCACTTGGCGTCGCGCCAGGCCCAAAAATGGCTATATTTCTGGAGACTGGTCCCTTTCCCAAAGAGCCAGCAGGGAAAACTATGCCTTGTTCTAAAGCTCTTTGGGAACCGCTTGCGTGGCCCCACACACCTGCGGGCTGCAGACTTTCCTGCTGCCTTCAGCCTCAAAACCACCCTTTCCCACTTGGCGTCGCGCCAGGCCCAAAAATGGCCATATGTCTGGAGATTGGTCCCACGCCCAAAGAGCCAGCAGGGAAAACTATGCCTTGTTCTAAAGCTCTTTGGGAACCGCTTGCGTAGCCCCACACACCTGGGGGCTGCAGGCTTTCCTGCTGCCTTCAGCCTCAAAACCACCCTTTCCCACATGGCGTCACGCCAGGCACAAAAATGGCCATATGTCTGGAGACTGGTCCCACGCCCAAAGAGCCAGCAGGGAAAACTATGCCTTGTTCTAAAGCTCTTTGGGAACGGCTTGCGTAGCCCCACACACCTGGGGGCTGCAGGCTTTCCTGCTGCCTTCAGCCTCAAAACCACCCTTTCCCACTTGGCGCCACGCCAGGCATAAAAATGGCCATATGTCTGGAGATTGGTCCCACGCCCAAAGAGCCAGCAGGGAAAACTATGCCTTGTTCTAAAGCTCTTTGGGAACCGCTTGCGTAGCCCCACACACCTGGGGGCTGCAAGTTTCCTGCTCTCTTCAGCCTCAAAAGCACCCTTTCCCACTTGGCGCCGCGCCAGGCCAAAAAATGGCCATATGTCTGGAGACTGGTCCCACGCCCAAAGAGCCAGCAGGGAAAACTATGCCTTGTTCTAAAGCTCTTTGGGATCCGCTTGCGTAGCCCCACAGACCTGGGGGCTGCAGGCTTTCCTGCTGCCTTCAGCCTCAAAACCACCCTTTCCCACTCGGCGCCGCGCAAGGCCCAAAAATGGCCATATGTCTGGAGACTGGTCCCTTTCCCAAAGAGCCAGCAGGGAAAACTATGCCTTGTTCTAAAGCTCTTTGGGAACCGCTTGCGTGGCCCCACAAACCTGCGGGCTGCAGACTTTCCTGCTGCCTTCAGCCTCAAAACCACCCTTTCCCACTTGGCGCCACGCCAGGCCCAAAAATGGCCATATGTCTGGAGACTGGTCCCACGCCCAAAGAGCCAGCAGGGAAAACTATGCCTTGTTCTAAAGCTCTTTGGGAACCGCTTGCGTAGCTCCACACACCTGGGGGCTGCAGGCTTTCCTGCTCTCTTCAGCCTCAAAAGCACCCTTTCCCACTTGGCGCCACGCCAGGCCCAAAACTGGCCATATGTCTGGAGGTTGGTCCCACGCCCAAAGAGCCAGCAGTGAAAAGTATGCCTTGTTCTAAAGCTCTTTTGGAACCGCTTGCGTAGCCCCACGGACCTGGGGGCTGCAGGCTTTCCTGCTGCCTTCAGCCTCAAAACAACCCTTTTCCAGTTGCGTCGTTCCAGGCATAAAAATGGCCATATTTTTGGAGATTGGTCCCACGCCCAAAGAGCCAGCAGGGAAAACTATGCCTTGTTCTAAAGCTCTTTGGGAACCGCTTGCGTAGCCGCACACACCTGGGGGCAGGAGGCTTTCCTGCTGCCTTCAGCCTCAAAACCACCCTTTCCCACTTGGCGCCGCGCCAGGCCCAAATATGGCCATATGTCTGGAGACTGGTCCCACGCCCAAAGAGCCAGCAGGGAAAACTATGCCTTGTTCTAAAGCTCTTTGGGAACCGCTTGCGTAGCCCCACACACCTGGGGGCTGCAGGCTTTCCTGCTGCCTTCAGCCTCAAAACCACCCTTTCCCACTTGGCGTCGCGCCAGGCCCAAAAATGGCTATATTTCTGGAGACTGGTCCCTTTCCCAAAGAGCCAGCAGGGAAAACTATGCCTTGTTCTAAAGCTCTTTGGGAACCGCTTGCGTGGCCCCACACACCTGCGGGCTGCAGACTTTCCTGCTGCCTTCAGCCTCAAAACCACCCTTTCCCACTTGGCGTCGCGCCAGGCCCAAAAATGGCCATATGTCTGGAGATTGGTCCCACGCCCAAAGAGCCAGCAGGGAAAACTATGGCTTTTTCTAAAGCTCTTTGGGAACCGCTTGCGTAGCCCCACACACCTGGGGGCTGCAGGCTTTCCTGCTGCCTTCAGCCTCAAAACCACCCTTTCCCACATGGCGTCACGCCAGGCCCAAAAATGGCCATATGTCTGGAGACTGGTCCCACGCCCAAAGAGCCAGCAGGGAAAACTATGCCTTGTTCTAAAGCTCTTTGGGAACGGCTTGCGTAGCCCCACAGACCTGGGTGCTGCAGGCTTTCCTGCTGCCTTCAGCCTCAAAACCACCCTTTCCCACTTGGCGCCACGCCAGGCCCAAAAATGGCCATATGTCTGGAGATTGGTCCCACGCCCAAAGAGCCAGCAGGGAAAACTATGCCTTGTTCTAAAGCTCTTTGGGAACCGCTTGCGTAGCCCCACACACCTGGGGGCTGCAAGTTTCCTGCTGCCTTCAGCCTCAAAAGCACCCTTTCCCACTTGGCGCCGCGCCAGGCCAAAAAATGGCCATATGTCTGGAGACTGGTCCCACGCCGAAAGAGCCAGCAGGGAAAACTATGCCTTGTTCTAAAGCTCTTTGGGATCCGCTTGCTTAGCCCCACAGACCTGGGGGCTGCAGGCTTTCCTGCTCTCTTCAGCCTCAAAAGCACCCTTTCCCACTTGGCGCCACGCCAGGCCCAAAACTGGCCATATGTCTGGAGGTTGGTCCCACGCCCAAAGAGCCAGCAGTGAAAAGTATGCCTTGTTCTAAAGCTCTTTTGGAACCGCTTGCGTAGCCCCACGGACCTGGGGGCTGCAGGCTTTCCTGCTGCCTTCAGCCTCAAAACAACCCTTTTCCAGTTGCGTCATTCCAGGCATAAAAATGGCCATATTTTTGGAGATTGGTCCCACGCCCAAAGAGCCAGCAGGGAAAACTATGCCTTGTTCTAAAGCTCTTTGGGAACCGCTTGCGTAGCCGCACACACCTGGGGGCAGGAGGCTTTCCTGCTGCCTTCAGCCTCAAAACCACCCTTTCCCACTTGGCTTCGATCCAGGCACAAAAATGGCCATATGTCTGGAGATTGGTCCCACGCCCAAAGAGCCAGCAGGGAAAACTATGCCTTGTACTAAAGGTCTTTGGGAACCGCTTGCGTAGCCCCACACACCTGGGGGCTGCAGGCTTTCCTGCTGCCTTCAGCCTCAAAACCACCCTTTCCCACTTTGCGCCGCACCAGGCCCCAAAAATGGCCATATGTCTGGAGACTGGTCCCATGCCCAAGAGCCAGCAGGGAAAACTATGCCTTGTTCTAAAGCTCTTTGGGAACGCTTTGCGTAGCCCCACACACCTGGGGGCTGCAGGCTTTCCTGCTGCCTTCAGCCTCAAAACCACCCTTTCCCACTTGGCCCCGTGCCAGGCACAAAAATGGCCATATGTCTGGAGACTGGTCCCTTTCCCAAAGAGCCAGCAGGGAAAACTAAAACTATGCCTTGTTCTCAAGCTCTTTGGGAACCGCTTGCGTAGCCCCACACACCTGGGGGCTGCAGGCTTTCCTGCTGCCTTCAGCCTCAAAACCACCCTTTCCCACTTGGCGCCGCGCCAGGCCCAAAAATGGCCATATGTCTGGAGACTGGTCCCTTTCCCAAAGAGCCAGCAGGGAAAACTATGCCTTGTTCTAAAGCTCTTGGGAACCGCTTGCGTGGCCCCACACACCTGGGGGCTGCAGACTTTCCTGCTGCCTTCAGCCTCAAAACCACCCTTTCCCACTTGGCGCCACGCCAGGCACAAAAATGGCCATATGTCTGGAGACTGGTCCCTTTCCCAAAGAGCCAGCAGGGAAAACTATGCCTTGTTCTAAAGCTCTTGGGAACCGCTTGCGTGGCCCCACACACCTGGGGGCTGCAGGCTTTCCTGCTGCCTTCAGCCTCAAAACCACCCTTTCCCACTTGGCGCCGCGCCAGGCCCAAATATGGCCATATGTCTGGAGACTGGTCCCACGCCCAAAGAGCCAGCAGGGAAAACTATGCCTTGTTCTAAAGCTCTTTGGGAACGGCTTGCGTAGCCCCACACACCTGGGGGGTGCAGGCTTTCCTGCTGCCTTCAGCCTCAAAACCACCCTTTCCCACTTGGCGTCGCGCCAGGCCCAAAAATGGCTATATTTCTGGAGACTGGTCCCTTTCCCAAAGAGCCAGCAGGGAAAACTATGCCTTGTTCTAAAGCTCTTTGGGAACCGCTTGCGTGGCCCCACACACCTGCGGGCTGCAGACTTTCCTGCTGCCTTCAGCCTCAAAACCACCCTTTCCCACTTGGCGTCGCGCCAGGCCCAAAAATGGCCATATGTCTGGAGATTGGTCCCACGCCCAAAGAGCCAGCAGGGAAAACTATGCCTTGTTCTAAAGCTCTTTGGGAACCGCTTGCGTAGCCCCACACACCTGGGGGCTGCAGGCTTTCCTGCTGCCTTCAGCCTCAAAACCACCCTTTCCCACATGGCGTCACGCCAGGCACAAAAATGGCCATATGTCTGGAGACTGGTCCCACGCCCAAAGAGCCAGCAGGGAAAACTATGCCTTGTTCTAAAGCTCTTTGGGAACGGCTTGCGTAGCCCCACACACCTGGGGGCTGCAGGCTTTCCTGCTGCCTTCAGCCTCAAAACCACCCTTTCCCACTTGGCGCCACGCCAGGCATAAAAATGGCCATATGTCTGGAGATTGGTCCCACGCCCAAAGAGCCAGCAGGGAAAACTATGCCTTGTTCTAAAGCTCTTTGGGAACCGCTTGCGTAGCCCCACACACCTGGGGGCTGCAAGTTTCCTGCTCTCTTCAGCCTCAAAAGCACCCTTTCCCACTTGGCGCCGCGCCAGGCCAAAAAATGGCCATATGTCTGGAGACTGGTCCCACGCCCAAAGAGCCAGCAGGGAAAACTATGCCTTGTTCTAAAGCTCTTTGGGATCCGCTTGCGTAGCCCCACAGACCTGGGGGCTGCAGGCTTTCCTGCTGCCTTCAGCCTCAAAACCACCCTTTCCCACTCGGCGCCGCGCAAGGCCCAAAAATGGCCATATGTCTGGAGACTGGTCCCTTTCCCAAAGAGCCAGCAGGGAAAACTATGCCTTGTTCTAAAGCTCTTTGGGAACCGCTTGCGTGGCCCCACAAACCTGCGGGCTGCAGACTTTCCTGCTGCCTTCAGCCTCAAAACCACCCTTTCCCACTTGGCGCCACGCCAGGCCCAAAAATGGCCATATGTCTGGAGACTGGTCCCACGCCCAAAGAGCCAGCAGGGAAAACTATGCCTTGTTCTAAAGCTCTTTGGGAACCGCTTGCGTAGCTCCACACACCTGGGGGCTGCAGGCTTTCCTGCTCTCTTCAGCCTCAAAAGCACCCTTTCCCACTTGGCGCCACGCCAGGCCCAAAACTGGCCATATGTCTGGAGGTTGGTCCCACGCCCAAAGAGCCAGCAGTGAAAAGTATGCCTTGTTCTAAAGCTCTTTTGGAACCGCTTGCGTAGCCCCACGGACCTGGGGGCTGCAGGCTTTCCTGCTGCCTTCAGCCTCAAAACAACCCTTTTCCAGTTGCGTCGTTCCAGGCATAAAAATGGCCATATTTTTGGAGATTGGTCCCACGCCCAAAGAGCCAGCAGGGAAAACTATGCCTTGTTCTAAAGCTCTTTGGGAACCGCTTGCGTAGCCGCACACACCTGGGGGCAGGAGGCTTTCCTGCTGCCTTCAGCCTCAAAACCACCCTTTCCCACTTGGCTTCGCTCCAGGCACAAAAATGGCCATATGTCTGGAGATTGGTCCCACGCCCAAAGAGCCAGCAGGGAAAACTATGCCTTGTACTAAAGGTCTTTGGGAACCGCTTGCGTAGCCCCACACACCTGGGGGCTGCAGGCTTTCCTGCTGCCTTCAGCCTCAAAACCACCCTTTCCCACTTTGCGCCGCACCAGGCCCCAAAAATGGCCATATGTCTGGAGACTGGTCCCATGCCCAAGAGCCAGCAGGGAAAACTATGCCTTGTTCTAAAGCTCTTTGGGAACGCTTTGCGTAGCCCCACACACCTGGGGGCTGCAGGCTTTCCTGCTGCCTTCAGCCTCAAAACCACCCTTTCCCACTTGGCCCCGTGCCAGGCACAAAAATGGCCATATGTCTGGAGACTGGTCCCTTTCCCAAAGAGCCAGCAGGGAAAACTAAAACTATGCCTTGTTCTAAAGCTCTTTGGGAACCGCTTGCGTAGCCCCACACACCTGCGGGCTGCAGGCTTTCCTGCTGCCTTCAGCCTCAAAACCACCCTTTCCCACTTGGCGCCGCGCCAGGCCCAAAAATGGCCATATGTCTGGAGACTGGTCCCACGCCCAAAGAGCCAGCAGGGAAAACTATGCCTTGTTCTAAAGCTCTTGGGAACCGCTTGCGTGGCCCCACACACCTGGGGGCTGCAGACTTTCCTGCTGCCTTCAGTCTCAAAACCACCCTTTCCCACTTGGCGCCACGCCAGGCACAAAAATGGCCATATGTCTGGAGACTGGTCCCTTTCCCAAAGAGCCAGCCGGGAAAACTATGCCTTGTTCTAAAGCTCTTGGGAACCGCTTGCGTGGCCCCACACACCTGGGGGCTGCAGGCTTTCCTGCTGCCTTCAGCCTCAAAACCACCCTTTCCCACTTGGCGCCGCGCCAGGCCCAAATATGGCCATATGTCTGGAGACTGGTCCCACGCCCAAAGAGCCAGCAGGGAAAACTATGCCTTGTTCTAAAGCTCTTTGGGAACCGCTTGCGTAGCCCCACACACCTGGGGGCTGCAGGCTTTCCTGCTGCCTTCAGCCTCAAAACCACCCTTTCCCACTTGGCGTCGCGCCAGGCCCAAAAATGGCTATATTTCTGGAGACTGGTCCCTTTCCCAAAGAGCCAGCAGGGAAAACTATGCCTTGTTCTAAAGCTCTTTGGGAACCGCTTGCGTAGCCCCACACACCTGGGGGCTGCAGGCTTTCCTGCTGCCTTCAGCCTCAAAAGCACCCTTTCCCACTTGTCGCCACGCCAGGCCCAAAAATGGCCATATGTCTGGAGACTGGTCCCTTTCCCAAAGAGCCAGCAGGGAAAACTATGCCTTGTTCTAAAGCTCTTGGGAACCGCTTGCGTGGCCCCACACACCTGGGGGCTGCAGGCTTTTTTGCTGCCTTCAGCCTCAAAACCACCCTTTCCCACTTGGCGCCGCGCCAGGCCCAAATATGGCCATATGTCTGGAGACTGGTCCCACGCCCAAAGAGCCAGCAGGGAAAACTATGCCTTGTTCTAAAGCTCTTTGGGAACGGCTTGCGTAGCCCCACACACCTGGGGGCTGCAGGCTTTCCTGCTGCCTTAAGCCTCAAAACCACCCTTTCCCACATGGCGTCACGCCAGGCACAAAAATGGCTATATTTCTGGAGACTGGTCCCTTTCCCAAAGAGCCAGCAGGGAAAACTATGCCTTGTTCTAAAGCTCTTTGGGAACCGTTTGCGTGGCCCCACACACCTGCGGGCTGCAGACTTTCCTGCTGCCTTCAGCCTCAAAACCACCCTTTCCCACTTGGCGTCGCGCCAGGCCCAAAAATGGCCATATGTCTGGAGGTTGGTCCCACGCCCAAAGAGCCAGCAGGGAAAACTATGCCTTGTTCTAAAGCTCTTTGGGAACCGCTTGCGTAGCCCCACACACCTGGGGGCTGCAGGCTTTCCTGCTGCCTTCAGCCTCAAAACCACCCTTTCCCACATGGCGTCACGCCAGGCCCAAAAATGGCCATATGTCTGGAGACTGGTCCCACGCCCAAAGAGCCAGCAGGGAAAACTATGCCTTGTTCTAAAGCTCTTTGGGAACGGCTTGCGTAGCGCCACACACCTGGGGGCTGCAGGCTTTCCTGCTCTCTTCAGCCTCAAAAGCACCCTTTCCCACTTGGCGCCACGCCAGGCCCAAAACTGGCCATATGTCTGGAGGTTCGTCCCACGCCCAAAGAGCCAGCAGTGAAAAGTATGCCTTGTTCTAAAGCTCTTTGGGAACCGCTTGCGTAGCCCCACGGACCTGGGGGCTGCAGGCTTTCCTGCTGCCTTCAGCCTCAAAACAACCCTTTTCCAGTTGGCGTCGTTCCAGGCATAAAAATGGCCATATTTTTGGAGATTGGTCCCACGCCCAAAGAGCCAGCAGGGAAAACTATGCCTTGTTCTAAAGCTCTTTGGGAACCGCTTGCGTAGCCCCACACACCTGGGGGCTGCAGGCTTTCCTGCTGCCTTCAGCCTCAAAACCACCCTTTCCCACATGGCGTCACGCCAGGCCCAAAAATGGACATATGTCTGGAGGTTGGTCCCACGCCCAAAGAGCCAGCAGGGAAAACTATGCCTTGTTCTAAAGCTCTTTGGGAACGGCTTGCGTAGCCCCACACACCTGGGGGCTGCAGGCTTTCCTGCTGCCTTCAGCCTCAAAACCACCCTTTCCAACTTGGCGCCACGCCAGGCCCAAAAATGGCCATATGTCTGGAGACTGGTCCCACGCCCAAAGAGCCAGCAGGGAAAACTATGCCTTGTTCTAAAGCTCTTTGGGAACCGCTTGCGTAGCCCCACACACCTGGGGGCTGCAGGCTTTCCTGCTGCCTTCAGCCTCAAAACCACCCTTTCCCACTTGGCTTCGCTCCAGGCCCAAAAATGGCCATATGTCTGGAGATTGGTCCCACGCCCAAAGAGCCAGCAGGGAAAACTATGCCTTGTACTAAAGGTCTTTGGGAACCGCTTGCGTAGCCCCACACACCTGGGGGCTGCAGGCTTTCCTGCTGCCTTCAGCCTCAAAAGCACCCTTTCCCACTTTGCGCCGCACCAGGCCCCAAAAATGGCCATATGTCTGGAGACTGGTCCCATGCCCAAGAGCCAGCAGGGAAAACTATGCCTTGTTCTAAAGCTCTTTGGGAACGGTTTGCGTAGCCCCACACACCTGGGGGCTGCAGGCTTTCCTGCTGCCTTCAGCCTCAAAACCACCCTTTCCCACTTGGCCCCGTGCCAGGCACAAAAATTGCCATATGTCTGGAGACTGGTCCCTTTCCCAAAGAGCCAGCAGGGAAAACTAAATCTATGCCTTGTTCTAAAGCTCTTTGGGAACCGCTTGCGTAGCCCCACACACCTGCGGGCTGCAGGCTTTCCTGCTGCCTTCAGCCTCAAAACCACCCTTTCCCACTTGGCGCCGCGCCAGGCCCAAAAAAGGCCATATGTCTGGAGACTGGTCCCTTTCCCAAAGAGCCAGCAGGGAAAACTATGCCTTGTTCTAAAGCTCTTGGGAACCGCTTGCGTGGCCCCACACACCTGGGGGCTGCAGACTTTCCTGCTGCCTTCAGCCTCAAAACCACCCTTTCCCACTTGGCGCCACGCCAGGCACAAAAATGGCCATATGTCTGGAGACTGGTCCCACGCCCAAAGAGCCAGCAGGGAAAACTATGCCTTGTTCTAAAGCTCTTTGGGAACCGCTTGCGTAGCCCCACACACCTGGGGGCTGCAGGCTTTCCTGCTGCCTTCAGCCTCAAAAGCACCCTTTCCCACTTGGCGCCACGCCAGGCCCAAAAATGGCCATATGTCTGGAGACTGGTCCCTTTCCCAAAGAGCCAGCAGGGAAAACTATGCCTTGTTCTAAAGCTCTTGGGAACCGCTTGCGTGGCCCCACACACCTGGGGGCTGCAGGCTTTCTTGCTGCCTTCAGCCTCAAAACCACCCTTTCCCACTTGGCGCCGTGCCAGGCCCAAATATGGCCATATGTCTGGAGACTGGTCCCACGCCCAAAGAGCCAGCAGGGAAAACTATGCCTTGTTCTAAAGCTCTTTGGGAACCGCTTGCGTAGCCCCACACACCTGGGGGCTGCAGGCTTTCCTGCTGCCTTCAGCCTCAAAACCACCCTTTCCCACTTGGCGTCGCGCCAGGCCCAAAAATGGCTATATTTCTGGAGACTGGTCCCTTTCCCAAAGAGCCAGCAGGGAAAACTATGCCTTGTTCTAAAGCTCTTTGGGAACCGCTTGCGTGGCCCCACACACCTGCGGGCTGCAGACTTTCCTGCTGCCTTCAGCCTCAAAACCACCCTTTCCCACTTGGCGTCGCGCCAGGCCCAAAAATGGCCATATGTCTGGAGGTTGGTCCCACGCCCAAAGAGCCAGCAGGGAAAACTATGCCTTGTTCTAAAGCTCTTTGGGAACCGCTTGCGTAGCCCCACACACCTGGGGGCTGCAGGCTTTCCTGCTCTCTTCAGCCTCAAAAGCACCCTTTCCCACTTGGCGCCACGCCAGGCCCAAAACTGGCCATATGTCTGGAGGTTGGTCCCACGCCCAAAGAGCCAGCAGTGAAAAGTATGCCTTGTTCTAAAGCACTTTGGGAACCGCTTGCGTAGCCCCACACACCTGGGGGCTGCAGGCTTTCCTGCTGCCTTCAGCCTCAAAACAACCCTTTTCCAGTTGGCGTCGTTCCAGGCATAAAAATGGCCATATTTTTGGAGATTGGTCCCACGCCCAAAGAGCCAGCAGGGAAAACTATGCCTTGTTCTAAAGCTCTTTGGGAACCGCTTGCGTAGCCCCACACACCTGGGGGCTGCAGGCTTTCCTGCTGCCTTCAGCCTCAAAACCACCCTTTCCCACATGGCGTCACGCCAGGCACAAAAATGGCCATATGTCTGGAGATTGGTCCCACGCACAAAGAGCCAGCAGGGAAAACTATGCCTTGTTCTAAAGCTCTTTGGGAACCGCTTGCGTAGCCCCACACACCTGGGGGCTGCAGGCTTTCCTGCTGCCTTCAGCCTCAAAAGCACCCTTTCCCAGTTGGCGCCACGCCAGGCACAAAAATGGCCATATGTCTGGAGATTGGTGCCACGCCCAAAGAGCCAGCAGGGAAAACTATGCCTTGTTCTAAAGCTCTTTGGGAACGCTTTGCATAGCCCCACAGACCTGGGGGCTGCAAGCTTTCCTGCTGCCTTCAGCCTCAAAACCACCATTTCCCACTTGGCGCCGCGCTAGGCACAAAAATGGCCATATGTCTGGAGATTGGTCCCTTTCCCAAAGAGCCAGCAGGGAAAACTAAAACTATGCCTTGTTTTAAAGCTCTTTGGGAACCGCTTGCGTAGCCCCACACACCTGCGGGCTGCAGGCTTTCCTGCTGCCTTCAGCCTCAAAACCACCCTTTCCCACTTGGCGCCGCGCCAGGCCCAAAAATGGCCATATGTCTGGAGACTGGTCCCTTTCCCAAAGAGCCAGCAGGGAAAAATATGCCTTGTTCTAAAGCTCTTGGGAACCGCTTGCGTGGCCCCACACACCTGGGGGCTGCAGACTTTCCTGCTGCCTTCAGCCTCAAATCCACCCTTTCCCACTTGGCGCCGCGCCAGGCACAAAAATGGCCATATGTCTGGAGACTGGTCCCTTTCCCAAAGAGCCAGCAGGGAAAACTATGCCTTGTTCTAAAGCTCTTGGGAACCGCTTGCGTGGCCCCACACACCTGGGGGCTGCAGGCTTTCCTGCTGCCTTCAGCCTCAAAACCACCCTTTCCCACTTGGCGCCGGGCCAGGCCCAAATATGGCCATATGTCTGGAGACTGGTCCCACGCCCAAAGAGCCAGCAGGGAAAACTATGCCTTGTTCTAAAGCTCTTTGGGAACGGCTTGCGTAGCCCCACACACCTGGGGGCTGCAGGCTTTCCTGCTGCCTTCAGCCTCAAAACCACCCTTTTTCACTTGGCGTCGCGCCAGGCCCAAAAATGGCTATATTTCTGGAGACTTGTCCCTTTCCCAAAGAGCCAGCAGGGAAAACTATGCCTTGTTCTAAAGCTCTTTGGGAACCGCTTGCGTGGCCCCACACACCTGCGGGCTGCAGACTTTCCTGCTGCCTTCAGCCTCAAAACCACCCTTTCCCATTTGGCGTCGCGCCAGGCCCAAAAATGGCCATATGTCTGGAGATTGGTCCCACGCCCAAAGAGCCAGCAGGGAAAACTATGCCTTGTTCTAAAGCTCTTTGGGAACCGCTTGCGTAGCCCCACACACCTGGGGGCTGCAGGCTTTCCTGCTGCCTTCAGCCTCAAAACAACCCTTTTCCAGTTGGCGTCTTTCCAGGCATAAAAATGGCCATATTTTTGGAGATTGGTCCCACGCCCAAAGAGCCAGCAGGGAAAACTATGCCTTGTTCTAAAGCTCTTTGGGAACCGCTTGCGTAGCCCCACACACCTGGGGGCTGCAGGCTTTCCTGCTGCCTTCAGCCTCAAAACCACCCTTTCCCACTTGGCTTCGCTCCAGGCCCAAAAATGGCCATATGTCTGGAGATTGGTCCCACGCCCAAAGAGCCAGCAGGGAAAACTATGCCTTGTACTAAAGGTCTTTGGGAACCGCTTGCGTAGCCCCACACACCTGGGGGCTGCAGGCTTTCCTGCTGCCTTCAGCCTCAAAACCACCCTTTCCCACTTTGCGCCGCACCAGGCCCCAAAAATGGCCATATGTCTGGAGACTGGTCCCATGCCCAAGAGCCAGCAGGGAAAACTATGCCTTGTTCTAAAGCTCTTTGGGAACGCTTTGCGTAGCCCCACACACCTGGGGGCTGCAGGCTTTCCTGCTGCCTTCAGCCTCAAAACCACCCTTTCCCACTTGGCCCAGTGCCAGGCACAAAAATTGCCATATGTCTGGAGACTGGTCCCTTTCCCAAAGAGCCAGCAGGGAAAACTAAATCTATGCCTTGTTCTAAAGCTCTTTGGGAACCGCTTGCGTAGCCCCACACACCTGCGGGCTGCAGGCTTTCCTGCTGCCTTCAGCCTCAAAAGCACCCTTTCCCACTTGGCGCCGCGCCAGGCCCAAAAAAGGCCATATGTCTGGAGACTGGTCCCACGCCCAAAGAGCCAGCAGGGAAAACTATGCCTTGTTCTAAAGCTCTTTGGGAACCGCTTGCGTAGCCCCACACACCTGGGGGCTGCAGGCTTTCCTGCTGCCTTCAGCCTCAAAACCACCCTTTCCCACTTGGCGTCGCGCCAGGCCCAAAAATGGCTATATTTCTGGAGACTGGTCCCTTTCCCAAAGAGCCAGCAGGGAAAACTATGCCTTGTTCTAAAGCTCTTTGGGAACCGCTTGCGTGGCCCCACACACCTGCGGGCTGCAGACTTTCCTGCTGCCTTCAGCCTCAAAACCACCCTTTCCCACTTGGCGTCGCGCCAGGCCCAAAAATGGCCATATGTCTGGAGGTTGGTCCCACGCCCAAAGAGCCAGCAGGGAAAACTATGCCTTGTTCTAAAGCTCTTTGGGAACCGCTTGCGTAGCCCCACACACCTGGGGGCTGCAGGCTTTCCCGCTCTCTTCAGCCTCAAAAGCACCCTTTCCCACTTGGCGCCACGCCAGGCCCAAAACTGGCCATATGTCTGGAGGTTGGTCCCACGCCCAAAGAGCCAGCAGTGAAAAGTATGCCTTGTTCTAAAGCTCTTTGGGAACCGCTTGCGTAGCCCCACACACCTGGGGGCTGCAGGCTTTCCTGCTGCCTTCAGCCTCAAAACAACCCTTTTCCAGTTGGCGTCGTTCCAGGCATAAAAATGGCCATATTTTTGGAGATTGGTCCCACGCCCAAAGAGCCAGCAGGGAAAACTATGCCTTGTTCTAAAGCTCTTTGGGAACCGCTTGCGTAGCCCCACACACCTGGGGGCTGCAGGCTTTCCTGCTGCCTTCAGCCTCAAAACCACCCTTTCCCACATGGCGTCACGCCAGGCACAAAAATGGCCATATGTCTGGAGATTGGTCCCACGCACAAAGAGCCAGCAGGGAAAACTATGCCTTATTCTAAAGCTCTTTGGGAACCGCTTGCGTAGCCCCACACACCTGGGGGCTGCAGGCTTTCCTGCTGCCTTCAGCCTCAAAAGCACCCTTTCCCAGTTGGCGCCACGCCAGGCACAAAAATGGCCATATGTCTGGAGATTGGTGCCACGCCCAAAGAGCCAGCAGGGAAAACTATGCCTTGTTCTAAAGCTCTTTGGGAACGCTTTGCATAGCCCCACAGACCTGGGGGCTGCAAGCTTTCCTGCTGCCTTCAGCCTCAAAACCACCATTTCCCACTTGGCGCCGCGCTAGGCACAAAAATGGCCATATGTCTGGAGATTGGTCCCTTTCCCAAAGAGCCAGCAGGGAAAACTAAAACTATGCCTTGTTTTAAAGCTCTTTGGGAACCGCTTGCGTAGCCCCACACACCTGCGGGCTGCAGGCTTTCCTGCTGCCTTCAGCCTCAAAACCACCCTTTCCCACTTGGCGCCGCGCCAGGCCCAAAAATGGCCATATGTCTGGAGACTGGTCCCTTTCCCAAAGAGCCAGCAGGGAAAAATATGCCTTGTTCTAAAGCTCTTGGGAACCGCTTGCGTGGCCCCACACACCTGGGGGCTGCAGACTTTCCTGCTGCCTTCAGCCTCAAATCCACCCTTTCCCACTTGGCGCCGCGCCAGGCACAAAAATGGCCATATGTCTGGAGACTGGTCCCTTTCCCAAAGAGCCAGCAGGGAAAACTATGCCTTGTTCTAAAGCTCTTGGGAACCGCTTGCGTGGCCCCACACACCTGGGGGCTGCAGGCTTTCCTGCTGCCTTCAGCCTCAAAACCACCCTTTCCCACTTGGCGCCGGGCCAGGCCCAAATATGGCCATATGTCTGGAGACTGGTCCCACGCCCAAAGAGCCAGCAGGGAAAACTATGCCTTGTTCTAAAGCTCTTTGGGAACGGCTTGCGTAGCCCCACACACCTGGGGGCTGCAGGCTTTCCTGCTGCCTTCAGCCTCAAAACCACCCTTTTTCACTTGGCGTCGCGCCAGGCCCAAAAATGGCTATATTTCTGGAGACTTGTCCCTTTCCCAAAGAGCCAGCAGGGAAAACTATGCCTTGTTCTAAAGCTCTTTGGGAACCGCTTGCGTGGCCCCACACACCTGCGGGCTGCAGACTTTCCTGCTGCCTTCAGCCTCAAAACCACCCTTTCCCATTTGGCGTCGCGCCAGGCCCAAAAATGGCCATATGTCTGGAGATTGGTCCCACGCCCAAAGAGCCAGCAGGGAAAACTATGCCTTGTTCTAAAGCTCTTTGGGAACCGCTTGCGTAGCCCCACACACCTGGGGGCTGCAGGCTTTCCTGCTGCCTTCAGCCTCAAAACAACCCTTTTCCAGTTGGCGTCTTTCCAGGCATAAAAATGGCCATATTTTTGGAGATTGGTCCCACGCCCAAAGAGCCAGCAGGGAAAACTATGCCTTGTTCTAAAGCTCTTTGGGAACCGCTTGCGTAGCCCCACACACCTGGGGGCTGCAGGCTTTCCTGCTGCCTTCAGCCTCAAAACCACCCTTTCCCACTTGGCTTCGCTCCAGGCCCAAAAATGGCCATATGTCTGGAGATTGGTCCCACGCCCAAAGAGCCAGCAGGGAAAACTATGCCTTGTACTAAAGGTCTTTGGGAACCGCTTGCGTAGCCCCACACACCTGGGGGCTGCAGGCTTTCCTGCTGCCTTCAGCCTCAAAACCACCCTTTCCCACTTTGCGCCGCACCAGGCCCCAAAAATGGCCATATGTCTGGAGACTGGTCCCATGCCCAAGAGCCAGCAGGGAAAACTATGCCTTGTTCTAAAGCTCTTTGGGAACGCTTTGCGTAGCCCCACACACCTGGGGGCTGCAGGCTTTCCTGCTGCCTTCAGCCTCAAAACCACCCTTTCCCACTTGGCCCAGTGCCAGGCACAAAAATTGCCATATGTCTGGAGACTGGTCCCTTTCCCAAAGAGCCAGCAGGGAAAACTAAATCTATGCCTTGTTCTAAAGCTCTTTGGGAACCGCTTGCGTAGCCCCACACACCTGCGGGCTGCAGGCTTTCCTGCTGCCTTCAGCCTCAAAAGCACCCTTTCCCACTTGGCGCCGCGCCAGGCCCAAAAAAGGCCATATGTCTGGAGACTGGTCCCACGCCCAAAGAGCCAGCAGGGAAAACTATGCCTTGTTCTAAAGCTCTTTGGGAACCGCTTGCGTAGCCCCACACACCTGGGGGCTGCAGGCTTTCCTGCTGCCTTCAGCCTCAAAACCACCCTTTCCCACTTGGCGTCGCGCCAGGCCCAAAAATGGCTATATTTCTGGAGACTGGTCCCTTTCCCAAAGAGCCAGCAGGGAAAACTATGCCTTGTTCTAAAGCTCTTTGGGAACCGCTTGCGTGGCCCCACACACCTGCGGGCTGCAGACTTTCCTGCTGCCTTCAGCCTCAAAACCACCCTTTCCCACTTGGCGTCGCGCCAGGCCCAAAAATGGCCATATGTCTGGAGGTTGGTCCCACGCCCAAAGAGCCAGCAGGGAAAACTATGCCTTGTTCTAAAGCTCTTTGGGAACCGCTTGCGTAGCCCCACACACCTGGGGGCTGCAGGCTTTCCCGCTCTCTTCAGCCTCAAAAGCACCCTTTCCCACTTGGCGCCACGCCAGGCCCAAAACTGGCCATATGTCTGGAGGTTGGTCCCACGCCCAAAGAGCCAGCAGTGAAAAGTATGCCTTGTTCTAAAGCTCTTTGGGAACCGCTTGCGTAGCCCCACACACCTGGGGGCTGCAGGCTTTCCTGCTGCCTTCAGCCTCAAAACAACCCTTTTCCAGTTGGCGTCGTTCCAGGCATAAAAATGGCCATATTTTTGGAGATTGGTCCCACGCCCAAAGAGCCAGCAGGGAAAACTATGCCTTGTTCTAAAGCTCTTTGGGAACCGCTTGCGTAGCCCCACACACCTGGGGGCTGCAGGCTTTCCTGCTGCCTTCAGCCTCAAAACCACCCTTTCCCACATGGCGTCACGCCAGGCACAAAAATGGCCATATGTCTGGAGATTGGTCCCACGCACAAAGAGCCAGCAGGGAAAACTATGCCTTATTCTAAAGCTCTTTGGGAACCGCTTGCGTAGCCCCACACACCTGGGGGCTGCAGGCTTTCCTGCTGCCTTCAGCCTCAAAAGCACCCTTTCCCAGTTGGCGCCACGCCAGGCACAAAAATGGCCATATGTCTGGAGATTGGTGCCACGCCCAAAGAGCCAGCAGGGAAAACTATGCCTTGTTCTAAAGCTCTTTGGGAACGCTTTGCATAGCCCCACAGACCTGGGGGCTGCAAGCTTTCCTGCTGCCTTCAGCCTCAAAACCACCATTTCCCACTTGGCGCCGCGCTAGGCACAAAAATGGCCATATGTCTGGAGACTGGTCCCTTTCCCAAAGAGCCAGCAGGGAAAACTAAAACTATGCCTTGTTTTAAAGCTCTTTGGGAACCGCTTGCGTAGCCCCACACACCTGCGGGATGCAGGCTTTCCTGCTGCCTTCAGCCTCAAAACCACCCTTTCCCACTTGGCGCCGCGCCAGGCCCAAAAATGGCCATATGTCTGGAGACTGGTCCCTTTCCCAAAGAGCCAGCAGGGAAAAATATGCCTTGTTCTAAAGCTCTTGGGAACCGCTTGCGTGGCCCCACACACCTGGGGGCTGCAGACTTTCCTGCTGCCTTCAGCCTCAAATCCACCCTTTCCCACTTGGCGCCGCGCCAGGCACAAAAATGGCCATATGTCTGGAGACTGGTCCCTTTCCCAAAGAGCCAGCAGGGAAAACTATGCCTTGTTCTAAAGCTCTTGGGAACCGCTTGCGTGGCCCCACACACCTGGGGGCTGCAGGCTTTCCTGCTGCCTTCAGCCTCAAAACCACCCTTTCCCACTTGGCGCCGCGCCAGGCCCAAATATGGCCATATGTCTGGAGACTGGTCCCACGCCCAAAGAGCCAGCAGGGAAAACTATGCCTTGTTCTAAAGCTCTTTGGCAACCGCTTGCGTAGCCCCACAGACCTGGGGGCTGCAAGCTTTCCTGCTGCCTTCAGCCTCAAAAGCACCCTTTCCCACTTGGCGCCGCGCCAGGCCAAAAAATGGCCATATGTCTGGAGATTGGTCCCACGCCCAAAGAGCCAGCAGGGAAAACTATGCCTTGTTCTAAAGCTCTTTGGGAACCGCTTGCGTAGCCCCACAGACCTGGGGGCTGCAGGCTTTCCTGCTGCCTTCAGCCTCAAAACCACCCTTTCCCACTCGGCGCCGCGCCAGGCCCAAAAATGGCCATATGTCTGGAGACTGGTCCCTTTCCCAAAGAGCCAGCAGGGAAAAATATGCCTTGTTCTAAAGCTCTTTGGGAACCGCTTGCGTGGCCCCACAAACCTGCGGGCTGCAGACTTTCCTGCTGCCTTCAGCCTCAAAACCACCCTTTCCCACTTGGCGCCACGCCAGGAACAAAAATGGCCATATGTCTGGAGACTGGTCCCACGCCCAAAGAGCCAGCAGGGAAAACTATGCCTTGTTCTAAAGCTCTTTGGGAACCGCTTGCGTAGCTCCACACACCTGGGGGCTGCAGGCTTTCCTGCTCTCTTCAGCCTCAAAAGCACCCTTTCCCACTTGGCGCCACGCCAGGCCCAAAAATGGCCATATGTCTGGAGGTTGGTCCCACGCCCAAAGAGCCAGCAGTGAAAAGTATGCCTTGTTCTAAAGCTCTTTGGGAACCGCTTGCGTAGCCCCACACACCTGGGGGCTGCAGGCTTTCCTGCTGCCTTCAGCCTCAAAACAACCCTTTTCCAGTTGGCGTCGTTCCAGGCATAAAAATGGCCATATTTTTGGAGATTGGTCCCACGCCCAAAGAGCCAGCAGGGAAAACTATGCCTTGTTCTAAAGCTCTTTGGGAACCGCTTGCGTAGCCCCACACACCTGGGGGGTGCAGGCTTTCCTGCTGCCTTCAGCCTCAAAACCACCCTTTCCCACATGGCGTCACGCCAGGCACAAAAATGGCCATATGTCTGGAGATTGGTCCCACGCACAAAGAGCCAGCAGGGAAAACTATGCCTTGTTCTAAAGCTCTTTGGGAACGGCTTGAGTAGCCCCACACACCTGGGGGCTGCAGGCTTTCCTGCTGCCTTCAGCCTCAAAAGCACCCTTTCCCAGTTGGCGCCACGCCAGGCACAAAAATGGCCATATGTCTGGAGATTGGTGCCACGCCCAAAGAGCCAGCAGGGAAAACTATGCCTTGTTCTAAAGCTCTTTGGGAACGCTTTGCATAGCCCCACAGACCTGGGGGCTGCAAGCTTTCCTGCTGCCTTCAGCCTCAAAACCACCATTTCCCACTTGGCGCCGCGCTAGGCCCAAAAATGGCCATATGTCTGGAGACTGGTCCCTTTCCCAAAGAGCCAGCAGGGAAAACTATGCCTTGTTCTAAAGCTCTTGGGAACCGCTTGCGTGGCCCCACACACCTGGGGGCTGCAGACTTTCCTGCTGCCTTCAGCCTCAAAACCACCCTTTCCCACTTGGCGCCACGCCAGGCACAAAAATGGCCATATGTCTGGAGACTGGTCCCTTTCCCAAAGAGCCAGCAGGGAAAACTATGCCTTGTTCTAAAGCTCTTGGGAACCGCTTGCGTGGCCCCACACACCTGGGGGCTGCAGGCTTTCCTGCTGCCTTCAGCCTCAAAACCACCCTTTCCCACTTGGCGCCACGCCAGGCCCAAAACTGGCCATATGTCTGGAGACTGGTCCCTTTCCCAAAGAGCCAGCAGGGAAAACTATGCCTTGTTCTAAAGCTCTTTGGGAACGGCTTGCGTAGCCCCACACACCTGGGGGCTGCAGGCTTTCCTGCTGCCTTCAGCCTCAAAACCACCCTTTCCCACTTGGCGTCGCGCCAGGCCCAAAAATGGCTATATTTCTGGAGACTGGTCCCTTTCCCAAAGAGCCAGCAGGGAAAACTATGCCTTGTTCTAAAGCTCTTTGGGAACCGCTTGCGTGGCCCCACACACCTGCGGGCTGCAGACTTTCCTGCTGCCTTCAGCCTCAAAACCACCCTTTCCCACTTGGCGTCGCGCCAGGCACAAAAATGGCCATATGTCTGGAGATTGGTCCCACGCCCAAAGAGCCAGCAGGGAAAACTATGCCTTGTTATAAAGCTCTTTGGGAACCGCTTGCGTAGCCCCACGGACCTGGGGGCTGCAGGCTTTCCTGCTGCCTTCAGCCTCAAAACCACCCTTTCCCACATGGCGTCACGCCAGGCACAAAAATGGCCATATGTCTGGAGACTGGTCCCACGCCCAAAGAGCCAGCAGGGAAAACTATGCCTTGTTCTAAAGCTCTTTGGGAACGGCTTGCGTAGCCCCACACACCTGGGGGCTGCAGGCTTTCCTGCTGCCTTCAGCCTCAAAACCACCCTTTCCCACTTGGCGCCACGCCAGGCATAAAAATGGCCATATGTCTGGAGATTGGTCCCACGCCCAAAGAGCCAGCAGGGAAAACTATGCCTTGTTCTAAAGCTCTTTGGGAACCGCTTGCGTAGCCCCACACACCTGGGGGCTGCAAGCTTTCCTGCTGCCTTCAGCCTCAAAACCACCCTTTCCCACTTGGCGCCGCGCCAGGCCAAAAAATGGCCATATGTCTGGAGATTGGTCCCACGCCCAAAGAGCCAGCAGGGAAAACTATGCCTTGTTCTAAAGCTCTTTGGGAACCGCTTGCGTAGCCCCACACACCTGCGGGCTGCAGGCTTTCCTGCTGCCTTCAGCCTCAAAACCACCCTTTCCCACTCGGCGCCGCGCCAGGCCCAAAAATGGCCATATGTCTGGAGACTGGTCCCTTTCCCAAAGAGCCAGCAGGGAAAACTATGCCTTGTTCTAAAGCTCTTTGGGAACCGCTTGCGTGGCCCCACAAACCTGCGGGCTGCAGACTTTCCTGCTGCCTTCAGCCTCAAAACCACCCTTTCCCACTTGGCGCCACGCCAGGAACAAAAATGGCCATATGTCTGGAGACTGGTCCCTTTCCCAAAGAGCCAGCAGGGAAAACTATGCCTTGTTCTAAAGCTCTTTGGGAACCGCTTGCGTAGCTCCACACACCTGGGGGCTGCAGGCTTTCCTGCTCTCTTCAGCCTCAAAAGCACCCTTTCCCACTTGGCGCCACGCCAGGCCCAAAACTGGCCATATGTCTGGAGGTTGGTCCCACGCCCAAAGAGCCAGCAGTGAAAAGTATGCCTTGTTCTAAAGCTCTTTGGGAACCGCTTGCGTAGCCCCACGGACCTGGGGGCTGCAGGCTTTCCTGCTGCCTTCAGCCTCAAAACCACCCTTTCCCACTTGGCGCCGCGCCAGGCCCAAATATGGCCATATGTCTGGAGACTGGTCCCACGCCCAAAGAGCCAGCAGGGAAAACTATGCCTTGTTCTAAAGCTCTTTGGGAACGGCTTGCGTAGCCCCACACACCTGGGGGCTGCAGGCTTTCCTGCTGCCTTCAGCCTCAAAACCACCCTTTCCCACTTGGCGTCGCGCCAGGCACAAAAATGGCTATATTTCTGGAGACTGGTCCCTTTCCCAAAGAGCCAGCAGGGAAAACTATGCCTTGTTCTAAAGCTCTTTGGGAACCGCTTGCGTAGCCCCACACACCTGGGGGCTGCAGGCTTTCCTGCTGCCTTCAGCCTCAAAAGCACCCTTTCCCACTTGGCGCCACGCCAGGCCCAAAAATGGCCATATGTCTGGAGACTGGTCCCTTTCCCAAAGAGCCAGCAGGGAAAACTATGCCTTGTTCTAAAGCTCTTGGGAACCGCTTGCGTGGCCCCACACACCTGGGGGCTGCAGGCTTTCCTGCTGCCTTCAGCCTCAAAACCACCCTTTCCCACTTGGCGCCGCGCCAGGCCCAAATATGGCCATATGTCTGGAGACTGGTCCCACGCCCAAAGAGCCAGCAGGGAAAACTATGCCTTGTTCTAAAGCTCTTTGGGAACCGCTTGCGTAGCCCCACACACCTGCGGGCTGCAGGCTTTCCTGCTGCCTTCAGCCTCAAAACCACCCTTTCCCACTCGGCGCCGCGCCAGGCCCAAAAATGGCCATATGTCTGGAGACTGGTCCCTTTCCCAAAGAGCCAGCAGGGAAAACTATGCCTTGTTCTAAAGCTCTTTGGGAACCGCTTGCGTGGCCCCACAAACCTGCGGGCTGCAGACTTTCCTGCTGCCTTCAGCCTCAAAACCACCCTTTCCCACTTGGCGCCACGCCAGGAACAAAAATGGCCATATGTCTGGAGACTGGTCCCACGCCCAAAGAGCCAGCAGGGAAAACTATGCCTTGTTCTAAAGCTCTTTGGGAACCGCTTGCGTAGCTCCACACACCTGGGGGCTGCAGGCTTTCCTGCTCTCTTCAGCCTCAAAAGCACCCTTTCCCACTTGGCGCCACGCCAGGCCCAAAACTGGCCATATGTCTGGAGGTTGGTCCCACGCCCAAAGAGCCAGCAGTGAAAAGTATGCCTTGTTCTAAAGCTCTTTGGGAACCGCTTGCGTAGCCCCACACACCTGGGGGCTGCAGGCTTTCCTGCTGCCTTCAGCCTCAAAACCACCCTTTCCCACTTGGCGCCGCGCCAGGCCCAAATATGGCCATATGTCTGGAGACTGGTCCCACGCCCAAAGAGCCAGCAGGGAAAACTATGCCTTGTTCTAAAGCTCTTTGGGAACGGCTTGCGTAGCCCCACACACCTGGGGGCTGCAGGCTTTCCTGCTGCCTTCAGCCTCAAAACCACCCTTTCCCACTTGGCGTCGCGCCAGGCACAAAAATGGCTATATTTCTGGAGACTGGTCCCTTTCCCAAAGAGCCAGCAGGGAAAACTATGCCTTGTTCTAAAGCTCTTTGGGAACCGCTTGCGTAGCCCCACACACCTGGGGGCTGCAGGCTTTCCTGCTGCCTTCAGCCTCAAAACCACCCTTTCCCACTTGGCTTCGCTCCAGGCCCAAAAATGGCCATATGTCTGGAGATTGGTCCCACGCCCAAAGAGCCAGCAGGGAAAACTATGCCTTGTACTAAAGGTCTTTGGGAACCGCTTGCGTAGCCCCACACACCTGGGGGCTGCAGGCTTTCCTGCTGCCTTCAGCCTCAAAACCACCCTTTCCCACTTTGCGCCGCACCAGGCCCCAAAAATGGCCATATGTCTGGAGACTGGTCCCATGCCCAAGAGCCAGCAGGGAAAACTATGCCTTGTTCTAAAGCTCTTTGGGAACGCTTTGCGTAGCCCCACACACCTGGGGGCTGCAGGCTTTCCTGCTGCCTTCAGCCTCAAAACCACCCTTTCCCACTTGGCCCAGTGCCAGGCACAAAAATTGCCATATGTCTGGAGACTGGTCCCTTTCCCAAAGAGCCAGCAGGGAAAACTAAATCTATGCCTTGTTCTAAAGCTCTTTGGGAACCGCTTGCGTAGCCCCACACACCTGCGGGCTGCAGGCTTTCCTGCTGCCTTCAGCCTCAAAAGCACCCTTTCCCACTTGGCGCCGCGCCAGGCCCAAAAAAGGCCATATGTCTGGAGACTGGTCCCACGCCCAAAGAGCCAGCAGGGAAAACTATGCCTTGTTCTAAAGCTCTTTGGGAACCGCTTGCGTAGCCCCACACACCTGGGGGCTGCAGGCTTTCCTGCTGCCTTCAGCCTCAAAACCACCCTTTCCCACTTGGCGTCGCGCCAGGCCCAAAAATGGCTATATTTCTGGAGACTGGTCCCTTTCCCAAAGAGCCAGCAGGGAAAACTATGCCTTGTTCTAAAGCTCTTTGGGAACCGCTTGCGTGGCCCCACACACCTGCGGGCTGCAGACTTTCCTGCTGCCTTCAGCCTCAAAACCACCCTTTCCCACTTGGCGTCGCGCCAGGCCCAAAAATGGCCATATGTCTGGAGGTTGGTCCCACGCCCAAAGAGCCAGCAGGGAAAACTATGCCTTGTTCTAAAGCTCTTTGGGAACCGCTTGCGTAGCCCCACACACCTGGGGGCTGCAGGCTTTCCCGCTCTCTTCAGCCTCAAAAGCACCCTTTCCCACTTGGCGCCACGCCAGGCCCAAAACTGGCCATATGTCTGGAGGTTGGTCCCACGCCCAAAGAGCCAGCAGTGAAAAGTATGCCTTGTTCTAAAGCTCTTTGGGAACCGCTTGCGTAGCCCCACACACCTGGGGGCTGCAGGCTTTCCTGCTGCCTTCAGCCTCAAAACAACCCTTTTCCAGTTGGCGTCGTTCCAGGCATAAAAATGGCCATATTTTTGGAGATTGGTCCCACGCCCAAAGAGCCAGCAGGGAAAACTATGCCTTGTTCTAAAGCTCTTTGGGAACCGCTTGCGTAGCCCCACACACCTGGGGGCTGCAGGCTTTCCTGCTGCCTTCAGCCTCAAAACCACCCTTTCCCACATGGCGTCACGCCAGGCACAAAAATGGCCATATGTCTGGAGATTGGTCCCACGCACAAAGAGCCAGCAGGGAAAACTATGCCTTGTTCTAAAGCTCTTTGGGAACCGCTTGCGTAGCCCCACACACCTGGGGGCTGCAGGCTTTCCTGCTGCCTTCAGCCTCAAAAGCACCCTTTCCCAGTTGGCGCCACGCCAGGCACAAAAATGGCCATATGTCTGGAGATTGGTGCCACGCCCAAAGAGCCAGCAGGGAAAACTATGCCTTGTTCTAAAGCTCTTTGGGAACGCTTTGCATAGCCCCACAGACCTGGGGGCTGCAAGCTTTCCTGCTGCCTTCAGCCTCAAAACCACCATTTCCCACTTGGCGCCGCGCTAGGCACAAAAATGGCCATATGTCTGGAGACTGGTCCCTTTCCCAAAGAGCCAGCAGGGAAAACTAAAACTATGCCTTGTTTTAAAGCTCTTTGGGAACCGCTTGCGTAGCCCCACACACCTGCGGGATGCAGGCTTTCCTGCTGCCTTCAGCCTCAAAACCACCCTTTCCCACTTGGCGCCGCGCCAGGCCCAAAAATGGCCATATGTCTGGAGACTGGTCCCTTTCCCAAAGAGCCAGCAGGGAAAAATATGCCTTGTTCTAAAGCTCTTGGGAACCGCTTGCGTGGCCCCACACACCTGGGGGCTGCAGACTTTCCTGCTGCCTTCAGCCTCAAATCCACCCTTTCCCACTTGGCGCCGCGCCAGGCACAAAAATGGCCATATGTCTGGAGACTGGTCCCTTTCCCAAAGAGCCAGCAGGGAAAACTATGCCTTGTTCTAAAGCTCTTGGGAACCGCTTGCGTGGCCCCACACACCTGGGGGCTGCAGGCTTTCCTGCTGCCTTCAGCCTCAAAACCACCCTTTCCCACTTGGCGCCGCGCCAGGCCCAAATATGGCCATATGTCTGGAGACTGGTCCCACGCCCAAAGAGCCAGCAGGGAAAACTATGCCTTGTTCTAAAGCTCTTTGGCAACCGCTTGCGTAGCCCCACAGACCTGGGGGCTGCAAGCTTTCCTGCTGCCTTCAGCCTCAAAAGCACCCTTTCCCACTTGGCGCCGCGCCAGGCCAAAAAATGGCCATATGTCTGGAGATTGGTCCCACGCCCAAAGAGCCAGCAGGGAAAACTATGCCTTGTTCTAAAGCTCTTTGGGAACCGCTTGCGTAGCCCCACAGACCTGGGGGCTGCAGGCTTTCCTGCTGCCTTCAGCCTCAAAACCACCCTTTCCCACTCGGCGCCGCGCCAGGCCCAAAAATGGCCATATGTCTGGAGACTGGTCCCTTTCCCAAAGAGCCAGCAGGGAAAAATATGCCTTGTTCTAAAGCTCTTTGGGAACCGCTTGCGTGGCCCCACAAACCTGCGGGCTGCAGACTTTCCTGCTGCCTTCAGCCTCAAAACCACCCTTTCCCACTTGGCGCCACGCCAGGAACAAAAATGGCCATATGTCTGGAGACTGGTCCCACGCCCAAAGAGCCAGCAGGGAAAACTATGCCTTGTTCTAAAGCTCTTTGGGAACCGCTTGCGTAGCTCCACACACCTGGGGGCTGCAGGCTTTCCTGCTCTCTTCAGCCTCAAAAGCACCCTTTCCCACTTGGCGCCACGCCAGGCCCAAAAATGGCCATATGTCTGGAGGTTGGTCCCACGCCCAAAGAGCCAGCAGTGAAAAGTATGCCTTGTTCTAAAGCTCTTTGGGAACCGCTTGCGTAGCCCCACACACCTGGGGGCTGCAGGCTTTCCTGCTGCCTTCAGCCTCAAAACAACCCTTTTCCAGTTGGCGTCGTTCCAGGCATAAAAATGGCCATATTTTTGGAGATTGGTCCCACGCCCAAAGAGCCAGCAGGGAAAACTATGCCTTGTTCTAAAGCTCTTTGGGAACCGCTTGCGTAGCCCCACACACCTGGGGGGTGCAGGCTTTCCTGCTGCCTTCAGCCTCAAAACCACCCTTTCCCACATGGCGTCACGCCAGGCACAAAAATGGCCATATGTCTGGAGATTGGTCCCACGCACAAAGAGCCAGCAGGGAAAACTATGCCTTGTTCTAAAGCTCTTTGGGAACGGCTTGAGTAGCCCCACACACCTGGGGGCTGCAGGCTTTCCTGCTGCCTTCAGCCTCAAAAGCACCCTTTCCCAGTTGGCGCCACGCCAGGCACAAAAATGGCCATATGTCTGGAGATTGGTGCCACGCCCAAAGAGCCAGCAGGGAAAACTATGCCTTGTTCTAAAGCTCTTTGGGAACGCTTTGCATAGCCCCACAGACCTGGGGGCTGCAAGCTTTCCTGCTGCCTTCAGCCTCAAAACCACCATTTCCCACTTGGCGCCGCGCTAGGCCCAAAAATGGCCATATGTCTGGAGACTGGTCCCTTTCCCAAAGAGCCAGCAGGGAAAACTATGCCTTGTTCTAAAGCTCTTGGGAACCGCTTGCGTGGCCCCACACACCTGGGGGCTGCAGACTTTCCTGCTGCCTTCAGCCTCAAAACCACCCTTTCCCACTTGGCGCCACGCCAGGCACAAAAATCGCCATATGTCTGGAGACTGGTCCCTTTCCCAAAGAGCCAGCAGGGAAAACTATGCCTTGTTCTAAAGCTCTTGGGAACCGCTTGCGTGGCCCCACACACCTGGGGGCTGCAGGCTTTCCTGCTGCCTTCAGCCTCAAAACCACCCTTTCCCACTTGGCGCCACGCCAGGCCCAAAACTGGCCATATGTCTGGAGACTGGTCCCTTTCCCAAAGAGCCAGCAGGGAAAACTATGCCTTGTTCTAAAGCTCTTTGGGAACGGCTTGCGTAGCCCCACACACCTGGGGGCTGCAGGCTTTCCTGCTGCCTTCAGCCTCAAAACCACCCTTTCCCACTTGGCGTCGCGCCAGGCCCAAAAATGGCTATATTTCTGGAGACTGGTCCCTTTCCCAAAGAGCCAGCAGGGAAAACTATGCCTTGTTCTAAAGCTCTTTGGGAACCGCTTGCGTGGCCCCACACACCTGCGGGCTGCAGACTTTCCTGCTGCCTTCAGCCTCAAAACCACCCTTTCCCACTTGGCGTCGCGCCAGGCACAAAAATGGCCATATGTCTGGAGATTGGTCCCACGCCCAAAGAGCCAGCAGGGAAAACTATGCCTTGTTATAAAGCTCTTTGGGAACCGCTTGCGTAGCCCCACGGACCTGGGGGCTGCAGGCTTTCCTGCTGCCTTCAGCCTCAAAACCACCCTTTCCCACATGGCGTCACGCCAGGCACAAAAATGGCCATATGTCTGGAGACTGGTCCCACGCCCAAAGAGCCAGCAGGGAAAACTATGCCTTGTTCTAAAGCTCTTTGGGAACGGCTTGCGTAGCCCCACACACCTGGGGGCTGCAGGCTTTCCTGCTGCCTTCAGCCTCAAAACCACCCTTTCCCACTTGGCGCCACGCCAGGCATAAAAATGGCCATATGTCTGGAGATTGGTCCCACGCCCAAAGAGCCAGCAGGGAAAACTATGCCTTGTTCTAAAGCTCTTTGGGAACCGCTTGCGTAGCCCCACACACCTGGGGGCTGCAAGCTTTCCTGCTGCCTTCAGCCTCAAAACCACCCTTTCCCACTTGGCGCCGCGCCAGGCCAAAAAATGGCCATATGTCTGGAGATTGGTCCCACGCCCAAAGAGCCAGCAGGGAAAACTATGCCTTGTTCTAAAGCTCTTTGGGAACCGCTTGCGTAGCCCCACACACCTGCGGGCTGCAGGCTTTCCTGCTGCCTTCAGCCTCAAAACCACCCTTTCCCACTCGGCGCCGCGCCAGGCCCAAAAATGGCCATATGTCTGGAGACTGGTCCCTTTCCCAAAGAGCCAGCAGGGAAAACTATGCCTTGTTCTAAAGCTCTTTGGGAACCGCTTGCGTGGCCCCACAAACCTGCGGGCTGCAGACTTTCCTGCTGCCTTCAGCCTCAAAACCACCCTTTCCCACTTGGCGCCACGCCAGGAACAAAAATGGCCATATGTCTGGAGACTGGTCCCTTTCCCAAAGAGCCAGCAGTGAAAAGTATGCCTTGTTCTAAAGCTCTTTGGGAACCGCTTGCGTAGCCCCACGGACCTGGGGGCTGCAGGCTTTCCTGCTGCCTTCAGCCTCAAAACCACCCTTTCCCACTTGGCGCCGCGCCAGGCCCAAATATGGCCATATGTCTGGAGACTGGTCCCACGCCCAAAGAGCCAGCAGGGAAAACTATGCCTTGTTCTAAAGCTCTTTGGGAACGGCTTGCGTAGCCCCACACACCTGGGGGCTGCAGGCTTTCCTGCTGCCTTCAGCCTCAAAACCACCCTTTCCCACTTGGCGTCGCGCCAGGCACAAAAATGGCTATATTTCTGGAGACTGGTCCCTTTCCCAAAGAGCCAGCAGGGAAAACTATGCCTTGTTCTAAAGCTCTTTGGGAACCGCTTGCGTAGCCCCACACACCTGGGGGCTGCAGGCTTTCCTGCTGCCTTCAGCCTCAAAAGCACCCTTTCCCACTTGGCGCCACGCCAGGCCCAAAAATGGCCATATGTCTGGAGACTGGTCCCTTTCCCAAAGAGCCAGCAGGGAAAACTATGCCTTGTTCTAAAGCTCTTGGGAACCGCTTGCGTGGCCCCACACACCTGGGGGCTGCAGGCTTTCCTGCTGCCTTCAGCCTCAAAACCACCCTTTCCCACTTGGCGCCGCGCCAGGCCCAAATATGGCCATATGTCTGGAGACTGGTCCCACGCCCAAAGAGCCAGCAGGGAAAACTATGCCTTGTTCTAAAGCTCTTTGGGAACCGCTTGCGTAGCCCCACACACCTGCGGGCTGCAGGCTTTCCTGCTGCCTTCAGCCTCAAAACCACCCTTTCCCACTCGGCGCCGCGCCAGGCCCAAAAATGGCCATATGTCTGGAGACTGGTCCCTTTCCCAAAGAGCCAGCAGGGAAAACTATGCCTTGTTCTAAAGCTCTTTGGGAACCGCTTGCGTGGCCCCACAAACCTGCGGGCTGCAGACTTTCCTGCTGCCTTCAGCCTCAAAACCACCCTTTCCCACTTGGCGCCACGCCAGGAACAAAAATGGCCATATGTCTGGAGACTGGTCCCACGCCCAAAGAGCCAGCAGGGAAAACTATGCCTTGTTCTAAAGCTCTTTGGGAACCGCTTGCGTAGCTCCACACACCTGGGGGCTGCAGGCTTTCCTGCTCTCTTCAGCCTCAAAAGCACCCTTTCCCACTTGGCGCCACGCCAGGCCCAAAACTGGCCATATGTCTGGAGGTTGGTCCCACGCCCAAAGAGCCAGCAGTGAAAAGTATGCCTTGTTCTAAAGCTCTTTGGGAACCGCTTGCGTAGCCCCACGGACCTGGGGGCTGCAGGCTTTCCTGCTGCCTTCAGCCTCAAAACCACCCTTTCCCACTTGGCGCCGCGCCAGGCCCAAATATGGCCATATGTCTGGAGACTGGTCCCACGCCCAAAGAGCCAGCAGGGAAAACTATGCCTTGTTCTAAAGCTCTTTGGGAACGGCTTGCGTAGCCCCACACACCTGGGGGCTGCAGGCTTTCCTGCTGCCTTCAGCCTCAAAACCACCCTTTCCCACTTGGCGTCGCGCCAGGCACAAAAATGGCTATATTTCTGGAGACTGGTCCCTTTCCCAAAGAGCCAGCAGGGAAAACTATGCCTTGTTCTAAAGCTCTTTGGGAACCGCTTGCGTAGCCCCACACACCTGGGGGCTGCAGGCTTTCCTGCTGCCTTCAGCCTCAAAAGCACCCTTTCCCACTTGGCGCCACGCCAGGCCCAAAAATGGCCATATGTCTGGAGACTGGTCCCTTTCCCAAAGAGCCAGCAGGGAAAACTATGCCTTGTTCTAAAGCTCTTGGGAACCGCTTGCGTGGCCCCACACACCTGGGGGCTGCAGGCTTTCCTGCTGCCTTCAGCCTCAAAACCACCCTTTCCCACTTGGCGCCGCGCCAGGCCCAAATATGGCCATATGTCTGGAGACTGGTCCCACGCCCAAAGAGCCAGCAGGGAAAACTATGCCTTGTTCTAAAGGTCTTTGGGAACGGCTTGCGTAGCCCCACACACCTGGGGGGTGCAGGCTTTCCTGCTGCCTTCAGCCTCAAAACCACCCTTTCCCACTTTGCGTCGCGCCAGGCCCAAAAATGGCTATATTTCTGGAGACTGGTCCCTTTCCCAAAGAGCCAGCAGGGAAAACTATGCCTTGTTCTAAAGCTCTTTGGGAACCGCTTGCGTGGCCCCACACACCTGCGGGCTGCAGACTTTCCTGCTGCCTTCAGCCTCAAAACCACCCTTTCCCACTTGGCGTCGCGCCAGGCCCAAAAATGGCCATATGTCTGGAGATT
This sequence comes from Chroicocephalus ridibundus, assembly GCF_963924245.1. Classification (NCBI taxonomy): domain Eukaryota; kingdom Metazoa; phylum Chordata; class Aves; order Charadriiformes; family Laridae; genus Chroicocephalus; species Chroicocephalus ridibundus. The sequence continues at coordinate 248,808 of NW_026961420.1, forward strand.
GGTCCCACGCCCAAAGAGCCAGCAGGGAAAACTATGCCTTGTTCTAAAGCTCTTTGGGAACCGCTTGCGTAGCCCCACACACCTGGGGGCTGCAGGCTTTCCTGCTGCCTTCAGCCTCAAAACCACCCTTTCCCACATGGCGTCACGCCAGGCCCAAAAATGGCCATATGTCTGGAGACTGGTCCCACGCCCAAAGAGCCAGCAGGGAAAACTATGCCTTGTTCTAAAGCTCTTTGGGAACGGCTTGCGTAGCCCCACACACCTGGGGGCTGCAGGCTTTCCTGCTGCCTTCAGCCTCAAAACCACCCTTTCCCACTTGGCGCCACGCCAGGCATAAAAATGGCCATATGTCTGGAGATTGGTCCCACGCCCAAAGAGCCAGCAGGGAAAACTATGCCTTGTTCTAAAGCTCTTTGGGAACCGCTTGCGTAGCCCCACACACCTGGGGGCTGCAAGTTTCCTGCTGCCTTCAGCCTCAAAAGCACCCTTTCCCACTTGGCGCCGCGCCAGGCCAAAAAATGGCCATATGTCTGGAGACTGGTCCCACGCCCAAAGAGCCAGCAGGGAAAACTATGCCTTGTTCTAAAGCTCTTTGGGATCCGCTTGCGTAGCCCCACAGACCTGGGGGCTGCAGGCTTTCCTGCTGCCTTCAGCCTCAAAACCACCTATTCCCACTCGGCGCCGCGCAAGGCCCAAAAATGGCCATATGTCTGGAGACTGGTCCCTTTCCCAAAGAGCCAGCAGGGAAAACTATGCCTTGTTCTAAAGCTCTTTGGGAACCGCTTGCGTGGCCCCACAAACCTGCGGGCTGCAGACTTTCCTGCTGCCTTCAGCCTCAAAACCACCCTTTCCCACTTGGCGCCACGCCAGGAACAAAAATGGCCATATGTCTGGAGACTGGTCCCACGCCCAAAGAGCCAGCAGGGAAAACTATGCCTTGTTCTAAAGCTCTTTGGGAACCGCTTGCGTAGCTCCACACACCTGGGGGCTGCAGGCTTTCCTGCTCTCTTCAGCCTCAAAAGCACCCTTTCCCACTTGGCGCCACGCCAGGCCCAAAACTGGCCATATGTCTGGAGGTTGGTCCCACGCCCAAAGAGCCAGCAGTGAAAAGTATGCCTTGTTCTAAAGCTCTTTTGGAACCGCTTGCGTAGCCCCACGGACCTGGGGGCTGCAGGCTTTCCTGCTGCCTTCAGCCTCAAAACAACCCTTTTCCAGTTGCGTCGTTCCAGGCATAAAAATGGCCATATGTCTGGAGGTTGGTCCCACGCCCAAAGAGCCAGCAGGGAAAACTATGCCTTGTTCTAAAGCTCTTTGGGAACCGCTTGCGTAGCCGCACACACCTGGGGGCAGGAGGCTTTCCTGCTGCCTTCAGCCTCAAAACCACCCTTTCCCACTTGGCTTCGCTCCAGGCACAAAAATGGCCATATGTCTGGAGATTGGTCCCACGCCCAAAGAGCCAGCAGGGAAAACTATGCCTTGTACTAAAGGTCTTTGGGAACCGCTTGCGTAGCCCCACACACCTGGGGGCTGCAGGCTTTCCTGCTGCCTTCAGCCTCAAAACCACCCTTTCCCACTTGGCGCCGCGCCAGGCCCAAAAATGGCCATATGTCTGGAGACTGGTCCCATGCCCAAGAGCCAGCAGGGAAAACTATGCCTTGTTCTAAAGCTCTTTGGGAACGCTTTGCGTAGCCCCACACACCTGGGGGCTGCAGGCTTTCCTGCTGCCTTCAGCCTCAAAACCACCCTTTCCCACATGGCGTCACGCCAGGCACAAAAATGGCCATATGTCTGGAGATTGGTCCCACGCACAAAGAGCCAGCAGGGAAAACTATGCCTTGTTCTAAAGCTCTTTGGGAACGGCTTGAGTAGCCCCACACACCTGGGGGCTGCAGGCTTTCCTGCTGCCTTCAGCCTCAAAAGCACCCTTTCCCAGTTGGCGCCACGCCAGGCACAAAAATGGCCATATGTCTGGAGATTGGTGCCACGCCCAAAGAGCCAGCAGGGAAAACTATGCCTTGTTCTAAAGCTCTTTGGGAACGCTTTGCATAGCCCCACAGACCTGGGGGCTGCAAGCTTTCCTGCTGCCTTCAGCCTCAAAACCACCATTTCCCACTTGGCGCCGCGCTAGGCCCAAAAATGGCCATATGTCTGGAGACTGGTCCCTTTCCCAAAGAGCCAGCAGGGAAAACTATGCCTTGTTCTAAAGCTCTTGGGAACCGCTTGCGTGGCCCCACACACCTGGGGGCTGCAGACTTTCCTGCTGCCTTCAGCCTCAAAACCACCCTTTCCCACTTGGCGCCACGCCAGGCACAAAAATGGCCATATGTCTGGAGACTGGTCCCTTTCCCAAAGAGCCAGCAGGGAAAACTATGCCTTGTTCTAAAGCTCTTTGGGAACGGCTTGCGTAGCCCCACACACCTGGGGGCTGCAGGCTTTCCTGCTGCCTTCAGCCTCAAAACCACCCTTTCCCACTTGGCGTCGCGCCAGGCCCAAAAATGGCTATATTTCTGGAGACTGGTCCCTTTCCCAAAGAGCCAGCAGGGAAAACTATGCCTTGTTCTAAAGCTCTTTGGGAACCGCTCGTGGCCCCACACACCTGCGGGCTGCAGACTTTCCTGCTGCCTTCAGCCTCAAAACCACCCTTTCCCACTTGGCGTCGCGCCAGGCACAAAAATGGCCATATGTCTGGAGATTGGTCCCACGCCCAAAGAGCCAGCAGGGAAAACTATGCCTTGTTATAAAGCTCTTTGGGAACCGCTTGCGTAGCCCCACGGACCTGGGGGCTGCAGGCTTTCCTGCTGCCTTCAGCCTCAAAACCACCCTTTCCCACATGGCGTCACGCCAGGCACAAAAATGGCCATATGTCTGGAGACTCGTCCCACGCCCAAAGAGCCAGCAGGGAAAACTATGCCTTGTTCTAAAGCTCTTTGGGAACGGCTTGCGTAGCCCCACGGACCTGGGGGCTGCAGGCTTTCCTGCTGCCTTCAGCCTCAAAACCACCCTTTCCCACTTGGCGCCACGCCAGGCATAAAAATGGCCATATGTCTGGAGATTGGTCCCACGCCCAAAGAGCCAGCAGGGAAAACTATGCCTTGTTCTAAAGCTCTTTGGGAACCGCTTGCGTAGCCCCACACACCTGGGGGCTGCAAGCTTTCCTGCTGCCTTCAGCCTCAAAACCACCCTTTCCCACTTGGCGCCGCGCCAGGCCAAAAAATGGCCATATGTCTGGAGATTGGTCCCACGCCCAAAGAGCCAGCAGGGAAAACTATGCCTTGTTCTAAAGCTCTTTGGGAACCGCTTGCGTAGCCCCACACACCTGCGGGCTGCAGGCTTTCCTGCTGCCTTCAGCCTCAAAACCACCCTTTCCCACTCGGCGCCGCGCCAGGCCCAAAAATGGCCATATGTCTGGAGACTGGTCCCTTTCCCAAAGAGCCAGCAGGGAAAACTATGCCTTGTTCTAAAGCTCTTTGGGAACCGCTTGCGTAGCCCCACAAACCTGCGGGCTGCAGACTTTCCTGCTGCCTTCAGCCTCAAAACCACCCTTTCCCACTTGGCGCCACGCCAGGAACAAAAATGGCCATATGTCTGGAGACTGGTCCCACGCCCAAAGAGCCAGCAGGGAAAACTATGCCTTGTTCTAAAGCTCTTTGGGAACCGCTTGCGTAGCTCCACACACCTGGGGGCTGCAGGCTTTCCTGCTCTCTTCAGCCTCAAAAGCACCCTTTCCCACTTGGCGCCACGCCAGGCCCAAAACTGGCCATATGTCTGGAGACTGGTCCCACGCCCAAAGAGCCAGCAGGGAAAACTATGCCTTGTTCTAAAGCTCTTTGGGAACGGCTTGCGTAGCCCCACACACCTGGGGGCTGCAGGCTTTCCTGCTGCCTTCAGCCTCAAAACCACCCTTTCCCACTTGGCGTCGCGCCAGGCACAAAAATGGCTATATTTCTGGAGACTGGTCCCTTTCCCAAAGAGCCAGCAGGGAAAACTATGCCTTGTTCTAAAGCTCTTTGGGAACCGCTTGCGTAGCCCCACACACCTGGGGGCTGCAGGCTTTCCTGCTGCCTTCAGCCTCAAAAGCACCCTTTCCCACTTGGCGCCACGCCAGGCCAAAAAATGGCCATATGTCTGGAGACTGGTCCCTTTCCCAAAGAGCCAGCAGGGAAAACTATGCCTTGTTCTAAAGCTCTTGGGAACCGCTTGCGTGGCCCCACACACCTGGGGGCTGCAGGCTTTCCTGCTGCCTTCAGCCTCAAAACCACCCTTTCCCACTTGGCGCCGCGCCAGGCCCAAATATGGCCATATGTCTGGAGACTGGTCCCACGCCCAAAGAGCCAGCAGGGAAAACTATGCCTTGTTCTAAAGGTCTTTGGGAACGGCTTGCGTAGCCCCACACACCTGGGGGGTGCAGGCTTTCCTGCTGCCTTCAGCCTCAAAACCACCCTTTCCCACTTTGCGTCGCGCCAGGCCCAAAAATGGCTATATTTCTGGAGACTGGTCCCTTTCCCAAAGAGCCAGCAGGGAAAACTATGCCTTGTTCTAAAGCTCTTTGGGAACCGCTTGCGTGGCCCCACACACCTGCGGGCTGCAGACTTTCCTGCTGCCTTCAGCCTCAAAACCACCCTTTCCCACTTGGCGTCGCGCCAGGCCCAAAAATGGCCATATGTCTGGAGATTGGTCCCACGCCCAAAGAGCCAGCAGGGAAAACTATGCCTTGTTCTAAAGCTCTTTGGGAACCGCTTGCGTAGCCGCACACACCTGGGGGCTGCAGGCTTTCCTGCTGCCTTCAGCCTCAAAACCACCCTTTCCCACATGGCGTCACGCCAGGCCCAAAAATGGCCATATGTCTGGAGACTGGTCCCACGCCCAAAGAGCCAGCAGGGAAAACTATGCCTTGTTCTAAAGCTCTTTGGGAACGGCTTGCGTAGCCCCACACACCTGGGGGCTGCAGGCTTTCCTGCTGCCTTCAGCCTCAAAACCACCCTTTCCCACTTGGCGCCACGCCAGGCATAAAAATGGCCATATGTCTGGAGATTGGTCCCACGCCCAAAGAGCCAGCAGGGAAAACTATGCCTTGTTCTAAAGCTCTTTGGGAACCGCTTGCGTAGCCCCACACACCTGGGGGCTGCAAGTTTCCTGCTGCCTTCAGCCTCAAAAGCACCCTTTCCCACTTGGCGCCGCGCCAGGCCAAAAAATGGCCATATGTCTGGAGACTGGTCCCACGCCCAAAGAGCCAGCAGGGAAAACTATGCCTTGTTCTAAAGCTCTTTGGGAACCGCTTGCGTGGCCCCACAAACCTGCGGGCTGCAGACTTTCCTGCTGCCTTCAGCCTCAAAACCACCCTTTCCCACTTGGCGCCACGCCAGGAACAAAAATGGCCATATGTCTGGAGACTGGTCCCACGCCCAAAGAGCCAGCAGGGAAAACTATGCCTTGTTCTAAAGCTCTTTGGGAACCGCTTGCGTAGCTCCACACACCTGGGGGCTGCAGGCTTTCCTGCTCTCTTCAGCCTCAAAAGCACCCTTTCCCACTTGGCTCCACGCCAGGCCCAAAACTGGCCATATGTCTGGAGGTTGGTCCCACGCCCAAAGAGCCAGCAGTGAAAAGTATGCCTTGTTCTAAAGCTCTTTTGGAACCGCTTGCGTAGCCCCACGGACCTGGGGGCTGCAGGCTTTCCTGCTGCCTTCAGCCTCAAAACCACCCTTTTCCAGTTGCGTCGTTCCAGGCATAAAAATGGCCATATTTTTGGAGATTGGTCCCACGCCCAAAGAGCCAGCAGGGAAAACTATGCCTTGTTCTAAAGCTCTTTGGGAACCGCTTGCGTAGCCGCACACACCTGGGGGCAGGAGGCTTTCCTGCTGCCTTCAGGCTCAAAACCACCCTTTCCCACTTGGCTTCGCTCCAGGCACAAAAATGGCCATATGTCTGGAGATTGGTCCCACGCCCAAAGAGCCAGCAGGGAAAACTATGCCTTGTACTAAAGGTCTTTGGGAACCGCTTGCGTAGCCCCACACACCTGGGGGCTGCAGGCTTTCCTGCTGCCTTCAGCCTCAAAACCACCCTTTCCCACTTGGCGCCGCGCCAGGCCCAAAAATGGCCATATGTCTGGAGACTGGTCCCATGCCCAAGAGCCAGCAGGGAAAACTATGCCTTGTTCTAAAGCTCTTTGGGAACGCTTTGCGTAGCCCCACACACCTGGGGGCTGCAGGCTTTCCTGCTGCCTTCAGCCTCAAAACCACCCTTTCCCACTTGGCCCCGTGCCAGGCACAAAAATGGCCATATGTCTGGAGACTGGTCCCTTTCCCAAAGAGCCAGCAGGGAAAACTAAAACTATGCCTTGTTCTAAAGCTCTTTGGGAACCGCTTGCGTAGCCCCACACACCTGGGGGCTGCAGGCTTTCCTGCTGCCTTCAGCCTCAAAACCACCCTTTCCCACTTGGCGCCGCGCCAGGCCCAAAAATGGCCATATGTCTGGAGACTGGTCCCTTTCCCAAAGAGCCAGCAGGGAAAACTATGCCTTGTTCTAAAGCTCTTGGGAACCGCTTGCGTGGCCCCACACACCTGGGGGCTGCAGACTTTCCTGCTGCCTTCAGCCTCAAAACCACCCTTTCCCACTTGGCGCCACGCCAGGCACAAAAATGGCCATATGTCTGGAGACTGGTCCCACGCCCAAAGAGCCAGCAGGGAAAACTATGCCTTGTTCTAAAGCTCTTGGGAACCGCTTGCGTGGCCCCACACACCTGGGGGCTGCAGGCTTTCCTGCTGCCTTCAGCCTCAAAACCACCCTTTCCCACTTGGCGCCGCGCCAGGCCCAAATATGGCCATATGTCTGGAGACTGGTCCCACGCCCAAAGAGCCAGCAGGGAAAACTATGCCTTGTTCTAAAGCTCTTTGGGAACGGCTTGCGTAGCCCCACACACCTGGGGGCTGCAGGCTTTCCTGCTGCCTTCAGCCTCAAAACCACCCTTTCCCACTTGGCGTCGCGCCAGGCCCAAAAATGGCTATATTTCTGGAGACTGGTCCCTTTCCCAAAGAGCCAGCAGGGAAAACTATGCCTTGTTCTAAAGCTCTTTGGGAACCGCTTGCGTAGCCCCACACACCTGGGGGCTGCAGGCTTTCCTGCTGCCTTCAGCCTCAAAAGCACCCTTTCCCACTTGGCGCCACGCCAGGCCCAAAAATGGCCATATGTCTGGAGACTGGTCCCTTTCCCAAAGAGCCAGCAGGGAAAACTATGCCTTGTTCTAAAGCTCTTGGGAACCGCTTGCGTGGCCCCACACACCTGGGGGCTGCAGGCTTTCTTGCTGCCTTCAGCCTCAAAACCACCCTTTCCCACTTGGCGCCGCGCCAGGCCCAAATATGGCCATATGTCTGGAGACTGGTCCCACGCCCAAAGAGCCAGCAGGGAAAACTATGCCTTGTTCTAAAGCTCTTTGGGAACCGCTTGCGTAGCCCCACACACCTGGGGGCTGCAGGCTTTCCTGCTGCCTTCAGCCTCAAAACCACCCTTTCCCACATGGCGTCACGCCAGGCACAAAAATGGCCATATGTCTGGAGATTGGTCACTTTCCCAAAGAGCCAGCAGGGAAAACTATGCCTTGTTCTAAAGCTCTTTGGGAACCGCTTGCGTGGCCCCACACACCTGCGGGCTGCAGACTTTCCTGCTGCCTTCAGCCTCAAAACCACCCTTTCCCACTTGGCGTCGCGCCAGGCCCAAAAATGGCCATATGTCTGGAGATTGGTCCCACGCCCAAAGAGCCAGCAGGGAAAACTATGCCTTGTTCTAAAGCTCTTTGGGAACCGCTTGCGTAGCCCCACACACCTGGGGGCTGCAGGCTTTCCTGCTGCCTTCAGCCTCAAAACCACCCTTTCCCACTTGGCGTCGCGCCAGGCCCAAAAATGGCTATATTTCTGGAGACTGGTCCCTTTCCCAAAGAGCCAGCAGGGAAAACTATGCCTTGTTCTAAAGCTCTTTGGGAAACGCTTGCGTAGCCCCACACACCTGGGGGCTGCAGGCTTTCCTGCTGCCTTCAGCCTCAAAAGCACCCTTTCCCACTTGTCGCCACACCAGGCCCAAAAATGGCCATATGTCTGGAGACTGGTCCCTTTCCCAAAGAGCCAGCAGGGAAAACTATGCCTTGTTCTAAAGCTCTTGGGAACCGCTTGCGTGGCCCCACAGACCTGGGGGCTGCAGGCTTTCCTGCTGCCTTCAGCCTCAAAATCACCCTTTCCCACTTGGCGCCGCGCCAGGCCCAAATATGGCCATATGTCTGGAGACTGGTCCCACGCCCAAAGAGCCAGCAGGGAAAACTATGCCTTGTTCTAAAGCTCTTTGGGAACGGCTTGCGTAGCCCCACACACCTGGGGGCTGCAGGCTTTCCTGCTGCCTTAAGCCTCAAAACCACCCTTTCCCACATGGCGTCACGCCAGGCCCAAAAATGGCTATATTTCTGGAGACTGGTCCCTTTCCCAAAGAGCCAGCAGGGAAAACTATGCCTTGTTCTAAAGCTCTTTGGGAACCGCTTGCGTGGCCCCACACACCTGCGGGCTGCAGACTTTCCTGCTGCCTTCAGCCTCAAAACCACCCTTTCCCACTTGGCGTCGCGCCAGGCCAAAAAATGGCCATATGTCTGGAGATTGGTCCCACGCCCAAAGAGCCAGCAGGGAAAACTATGCCTTGTTCTAAAGCTCTTTGGGAACCGCTTGCGTAGCCCCACACACCTGGGGGCTGCAGGCTTTCCTGCTGCCTTCAGCCTCAAAACCACCCTTTCCCACATGGCGTCACGCCAGGCCCAAAAATGGCCATATGTCTGGAGACTGGTCCCACGCCCAAAGAGCCAGCAGGGAAAACTATGCCTTGTTCTAAAGCTCTTTGGGAACGGCTTGCGTAGCGCCACACACCTGGGGGCTGCAGGCTTTCCTGCTCTCTTCAGCCTCAAAAGCACCCTTTCCCACTTGGCGCCACGCCAGGCCCAAAACTGGCCATATGTCTGGAGGTTCGTCCCACGCCCAAAGAGCCAGCAGTGAAAAGTATGCCTTGTTCTAAAGCTCTTTGGGAACCGCTTGCGTAGCCCCACGGACCTGGGGGCTGCAGGCTTTCCTGCTGCCTTCAGCCTCAAAACAACCCTTTTCCAGTTGGCGTCGTTCCAGGCATAAAAATGGCCATATTTTTGGAGATTGGTCCCACGCCCAAAGAGCCAGCAGGGAAAACTATGCCTTGTTCTAAAGCTCTTTGGGAACCGCTTGCGTAGCCCCACACACCTGGGGGCTGCAGGCTTTCCTGCTGCCTTCAGCCTCAAAACCACCCTTTCCCACATGGCGTCACGCCAGGCCCAAAAATGGCCATATGTCTGGAGACTGGTCCCACGCACAAAGAGCCAGCAGGGAAAACTATGCCTTGTTCTAAAGCTCTTTGGGAACGGCTTGCGTAGCCCCACACACCTGGGGGCTGCAGGCTTTCCTGCTGCCTTCAGCCTCAAAACCACCCTTTCCAACTTGGCGCCACGCCAGGCCCAAAAATGGCCATATGTCTGGAGACTGGTCCCACGCCCAAAGAGCCAGCAGGGAAAACTATGCCTTGTTCTAAAGCTCTTTGGGAACCGCTTGCGTAGCCCCACACACCTGGGGGCTGCAGGCTTTCCTGCTGCCTTCAGCCTCAAAACCACCCTTTCCCACTTGGCTTCGCTCCAGGCACAAAAATGGCCATATGTCTGGAGATTGGTCCCACGCCCAAAGAGCCAGCAGGGAAAACTATGCCTTGTACTAAAGGTCTTTGGGAACCGCTTGCGTAGCCCCACACACCTGGGGGCTGCAGGCTTTCCTGCTGCCTTCAGCCTCAAAAGCACCCTTTCCCACTTTGCGCCGCACCAGGCCCCAAAAATGGCCATATGTCTGGAGACTGGTCCCATGCCCAAGAGCCAGCAGGGAAAACTATGCCTTGTTCTAAAGCTCTTTGGGAACGGCTTGCGTAGCCCCACACACCTGGGGGCTGCAGGCTTTCCTGCTGCCTTCAGCCTCAAAACCACCCTTTCCCACTTGGCGTCGCGCCAGGCCCAAAAATGGCTATATTTCTGGAGACTGGTCCCTTTCCCAAAGAGCCAGCAGGGAAAACTATGCCTTGTTCTAAAGCTCTTTGGGAACCGCTTGCGTAGCCCCACACACCTGGGGGCTGCAGGCTTTCCTGCTGCCTTCAGCCTCAAAAGCACCCTTTCCCACTTGGCGCCACGCCAGGCCCAAAAATGGCCATATGTCTGGAGACTGGTCCCTTTCCCAAAGAGCCAGCAGGGAAAACTATGCCTTGTTCTAAAGCTCTTGGGAACCGCTTGCGTGGCCCCACACACCTGGGGGCTGCAGGCTTTCTTGCTGCCTTCAGCCTCAAAACCACCCTTTCCCACTTGGCGCCGCGCCAGGCCCAAATATGGCCATATGTCTGGAGACTGGTCCCACGCCCAAAGAGCCAGCAGGGAAAACTATGCCTTGTTCTAAAGCTCTTTGGGAACCGCTTGCGTAGCCCCACACACCTGGGGGCTGCAGGCTTTCCTGCTGCCTTCAGCCTCAAAACCACCCTTTCCCACATGGCGTCACGCCAGGCACAAAAATGGCCATATGTCTGGAGATTGGTCACTTTCCCAAAGAGCCAGCAGGGAAAACTATGCCTTGTTCTAAAGCTCTTTGGGAACCGCTTGCGTGGCCCCACACACCTGCGGGCTGCAGACTTTCCTGCTGCCTTCAGCCTCAAAACCACCCTTTCCCACTTGGCGTCGCGCCAGGCCCAAAAATGGCCATATGTCTGGAGATTGGTCCCACGCCCAAAGAGCCAGCAGGGAAAACTATGCCTTGTTCTAAAGCTCTTTGGGAACCGCTTGCGTAGCCCCACACACCTGGGGGCTGCAGGCTTTCCTGCTGCCTTCAGCCTCAAAACCACCCTTTCCCACTTGGCGTCGCGCCAGGCCCAAAAATGGCTATATTTCTGGAGACTGGTCCCTTTCCCAAAGAGCCAGCAGGGAAAACTATGCCTTGTTCTAAAGCTCTTTGGGAAACGCTTGCGTAGCCCCACACACCTGGGGGCTGCAGGCTTTCCTGCTGCCTTCAGCCTCAAAAGCACCCTTTCCCACTTGTCGCCACACCAGGCCCAAAAATGGCCATATGTCTGGAGACTGGTCCCTTTCCCAAAGAGCCAGCAGGGAAAACTATGCCTTGTTCTAAAGCTCTTGGGAACCGCTTGCGTGGCCCCACAGACCTGGGGGCTGCAGGCTTTCCTGCTGCCTTCAGCCTCAAAATCACCCTTTCCCACTTGGCGCCGCGCCAGGCCCAAATATGGCCATATGTCTGGAGACTGGTCCCACGCCCAAAGAGCCAGCAGGGAAAACTATGCCTTGTTCTAAAGCTCTTTGGGAACGGCTTGCGTAGCCCCACAGACCTGGGGGCTGCAGGCTTTCCTGCTGCCTTAAGCCTCAAAACCACCCTTTCCCACATGGCGTCACGCCAGGCCCAAAAATGGCTATATTTCTGGAGACTGGTCCCTTTCCCAAAGAGCCAGCAGGGAAAACTATGCCTTGTTCTAAAGCTCTTTGGGAACCGCTTGCGTGGCCCCACACACCTGCGGGCTGCAGACTTTCCTGCTGCCTTCAGCCTCAAAACCACCCTTTCCCACTTGGCGTCGCGCCAGGCCAAAAAATGGCCATATGTCTGGAGATTGGTCCCACGCCCAAAGAGCCAGCAGGGAAAACTATGCCTTGTTCTAAAGCTCTTTGGGAACCGCTTGCGTAGCCCCACACACCTGGGGGCTGCAGGCTTTCCTGCTGCCTTCAGCCTCAAAACCACCCTTTCCCACATGGCGTCACGCCAGGCCCAAAAATGGCCATATGTCTGGAGACTGGTCCCACGCCCAAAGAGCCAGCAGGGAAAACTATGCCTTGTTCTAAAGCTCTTTGGGAACGGCTTGCGTAGCCCCACACACCTGGGGGCTGCAGGCTTTCCTGCTCTCTTCAGCCTCAAAAGCACCCTTTCCCACTTGGCGCCACGCCAGGCCCAAAACTGGCCATATGTCTGGAGGTTCGTCCCACGCCCAAAGAGCCAGCAGTGAAAAGTATGCCTTGTTCTAAAGCTCTTTGGGAACCGCTTGCGTAGCCCCACGGACCTGGGGGCTGCAGGCTTTCCTGCTGCCTTCAGCCTCAAAACAACCCTTTTCCAGTTGGCGTCGTTCCAGGCATAAAAATGGCCATATTTTTGGAGATTGGTCCCACGCCCAAAGAGCCAGCAGGGAAAACTATGCCTTGTTCTAAAGCTCTTTGGGAACCGCTTGCGTAGCCCCACACACCTGGGGGCTGCAGGCTTTCCTGCTGCCTTCAGCCTCAAAACCACCCTTTCCCACTTGGCGTCGCGCCAGGCCCAAAAATGGCCATATGTCTGGAGATTGGTCCCACGCCCAAAGAGCCAGCAGGGAAAACTATGCCTTGTTCTAAAGCTCTTTGGGAACCGCTTGCGTAGCCCCACACACCTGGGGGCTGCAGGCTTTCCTGCTGCCTTCAGCCTCAAAACCACCCTTTCCCACATGGCGTCACGCCAGGCCCAAAAATGGCCATATGTCTGGAGACTGGTCCCACGCCCAAAGAGCCAGCAGGGAAAACTATGCCTTGTTCTAAAGCTCTTTGGGAACGGCTTGCGTAGCCCCACACACCTGGGGGCTGCAGGCTTTCCTGCTGCCTTCAGCCTCAAAACCACCCTTTCCCACTTGGCGCCACGCCAGGCATAAAAATGGCCATATGTCTGGAGATTGGTCCCACGCCCAAAGAGCCAGCAGGGAAAACTATGCCTTGTTCTAAAGCTCTTTGGGAACCGCTTGCGTAGCCCCACACACCTGGGGGCTGCAAGTTTCCTGCTGCCTTCAGCCTCAAAAGCACCCTTTCCCACTTGGCGCCGCGCCAGGCCAAAAAATGGCCATATGTCTGGAGACTGGTCCCACGCCCAAAGAGCCAGCAGGGAAAACTATGCCTTGTTCTAAAGCTCTTTGGGATCCGCTTGCGTAGCCCCACAGACCTGGGGGCTGCAGGCTTTCCTGCTGCCTTCAGCCTCAAAACCACCTATTCCCACTCGGCGCCGCGCAAGGCCCAAAAATGGCCATATGTCTGGAGACTGGTCCCTTTCCCAAAGAGCCAGCAGGGAAAACTATGCCTTGTTCTAAAGCTCTTTGGGAACCGCTTGCGTGGCCCCACAAACCTGCGGGCTGCAGACTTTCCTGCTGCCTTCAGCCTCAAAACCACCCTTTCCCACTTGGCGCCACGCCAGGAACAAAAATGGCCATATGTCTGGAGACTGGTCCCACGCCCAAAGAGCCAGCAGGGAAAACTATGCCTTGTTCTAAAGCTCTTTGGGAACCGCTTGCGTAGCTCCACACACCTGGGGGCTGCAGGCTTTCCTGCTCTCTTCAGCCTCAAAAGCACCCTTTCCCACTTGGCGCCACGCCAGGCCCAAAACTGGCCATATGTCTGGAGGTTGGTCCCACGCCCAAAGAGCCAGCATTGAAAAGTATGCCTTGTTCTAAAGCTCTTTTGGAACCGCTTGCGTAGCCCCACGGACCTGGGGGCTGCAGGCTTTCCTGCTGCCTTCAGCCTCAAAACCACCCTTTTCCAGTTGCGTCGTTCCAGGCATAAAAATGGCCATATTTTTGGAGATTGGTCCCACGCCCAAAGAGCCAGCAGGGAAAACTATGCCTTGTTCTAAAGCTCTTTGGGAACCGCTTGCGTAGCCGCACACACCTGGGGGCAGGAGGCTTTCCTGCTGCCTTCAGCCTCAAAACCACCCTTTCCCACTTGGCTTCGCTCCAGGCACAAAAATGGCCATATGTCTGGAGATTGGTCCCACGCCCAAAGAGCCAGCAGGGAAAACTATGCCTTGTACTAAAGGTCTTTGGGAACCGCTTGCGTAGCCCCACACACCTGGGGGCTGCAGGCTTTCCTGCTGCCTTCAGCCTCAAAACCACCCTTTCCCACTTGGCGCCGCGCCAGGCCCAAAAATGGCCATATGTCTGGAGACTGGTCCCATGCCCAAGAGCCAGCAGGGAAAACTATGCCTTGTTCTAAAGCTCTTTGGGAACGCTTTGCGTAGCCCCACACACCTGGGGGCTGCAGGCTTTCCTGCTGCCTTCAGCCTCAAAACCACCCTTTCCCACTTGGCCCCGTGCCAGGCACAAAAATGGCCATATGTCTGGAGACTGGTCCCTTTCCCAAAGAGCCAGCAGGGAAAACTAAAACTATGCCTTGTTCTAAAGCTCTTTGGGAACCGCTTGCGTAGCCCCACACACCTGGGGGCTGCAGGCTTTCCTGCTGCCTTCAGCCTCAAAACCACCCTTTCCCACATGGCGTCACGCCAGGCACAAAAATGGCCATATGTCTGGAGATTGGTCACTTTCCCAAAGAGCCAGCAGGGAAAACTATGCCTTGTTCTAAAGCTCTTTGGGAACCGCTTGCGTGGCCCCACACACCTGCGGGCTGCAGACTTTCCTGCTGCCTTCAGCCTCAAAACCACCCTTTCCCACTTGGCGTCGCGCCAGGCCCAAAAATGGCCATATGTCTGGAGATTGGTCCCACGCCCAAAGAGCCAGCAGGGAAAACTATGCCTTGTTCTAAAGCTCTTTGGGAACCGCTTGCGTAGCCCCACACACCTGGGGGCTGCAGGCTTTCCTGCTGCCTTCAGCCTCAAAACCACCCTTTCCCACTTGGCGTCGCGCCAGGCCCAAAAATGGCTATATTTCTGGAGACTGGTCCCTTTCCCAAAGAGCCAGCAGGGAAAACTATGCCTTGTTCTAAAGCTCTTGGGAACCGCTTGCGTGGCCCCACAGACCTGGGGCCTGCAGGCTTTCCTGCTGCCTTCAGCCTCAAAATCACCCTTTCCCACTTGGCGCCGCGCCAGGCCCAAATATGGCCATATGTCTGGAGACTGGTCCCACGCCCAAAGAGCCAGCAGGGAAAACTATGCCTTGTTCTAAAGCTCTTTGGGAACGGCTTGCGTAGCCCCACACACCTGGGGGCTGCAGGCTTTCCTGCTGCCTTAAGCCTCAAAACCACCCTTTCCCACATGGCGTCACGCCAGGCCCAAAAATGGCTATATTTCTGGAGACTGGTCCCTTTCCCAAAGAGCCAGCAGGGAAAACTATGCCTTGTTCTAAAGCTCTTTGGGAACCGCTTGCGTGGCCCCACACACCTGCGGGCTGCAGACTTTCCTGCTGCCTTCAGCCTCAAAACCACCCTTTCCCACTTGGCGTCGCGCCAGGCCCAAAAATGGCCATATGTCTGGAGATTGGTCCCACGCCCAAAGAGCCAGCAGGGAAAACTATGCCTTGTTCTAAAGCTCTTTGGGAACCGCTTGCGTAGCCCCACACACCTGGGGGCTGCAGGCTTTCCTGCTGCCTTCAGCCTCAAAACCACCCTTTCCCACATGGCGTCACGCCAGGCCCAAAAATGGCCATATGTCTGGAGACTGGTCCCACGCCCAAAGAGCCAGCAGGGAAAACTATGCCTTGTTCTAAAGCTCTTTGGGAACGGCTTGCGTAGCGCCACACACCTGGGGGCTGCAGGCTTTCCTGCTCTCTTCAGCCTCAAAAGCACCCTTTCGCACTTGGCGCCACGCCAGGCCCAAAACTGGCCATATGTCTGGAGGTTCGTCCCACGCCCAAAGAGCCAGCAGTGAAAAGTATGCCTTGTTCTAAAGCTCTTTGGGAACCGCTTGCGTAGCCCCACGGACCTGGGGGCTGCAGGCTTTCCTGCTGCCTTCAGCCTCAAAACAACCCTTTTCCAGTTGGCGTCGTTCCAGGCATAAAAATGGCCATATTTTTGGAGATTGGTCCCACGCCCAAAGAGCCAGCAGGGAAAACTATGCCTTGTTCTAAAGCTCTTTGGGAACCGCTTGCGTAGCCCCACACACCTGGGGGCTGCAGGCTTTCCTGCTGCCTTCAGCCTCAAAACCACCCTTTCCCACATGGCGTCACGCCAGGCCCAAAAATGGCCATATGTCTGGAGACTGGTCCCACGCCCAAAGAGCCAGCAGGGAAAACTATGCCTTGTTCTAAAGCTCTTTGGGAACGGCTTGCGTAGCCCCACACACCTGGGGGCTGCAGGCTTTCCTGCTGCCTTCAGCCTCAAAACCACCCTTTCCAACTTGGCGCCACGCCAGGCCCAAAAATGGCCATATGTCTGGAGACTGGTCCCACGCCCAAAGAGCCAGCAGGGAAAACTATGCCTTGTTCTAAAGCTCTTTGGGAACCGCTTGCGTAGCCCCACACACCTGGGGGCTGCAGGCTTTCCTGCTGCCTTCAGCCTCAAAACCACCCTTTCCCACTTGGCTTCGCTCCAGGCACAAAAATGGCCATATGTCTGGAGATTGGTCCCACGCCCAAAGAGCCAGCAGGGAAAACTATGCCTTGTACTAAAGGTCTTTGGGAACCGCTTGCGTAGCCCCACACACCTGGGGGCTGCAGGCTTTCCTGCTGCCTTCAGCCTCAAAAGCACCCTTTCCCACTTTGCGCCGCACCAGGCCCCAAAAATGGCCATATGTCTGGAGACTGGTCCCATGCCCAAGAGCCAGCAGGGAAAACTATGCCTTGTTCTAAAGCTCTTTGGGAACGGTTTGCGTAGCCCCACACACCTGGGGGCTGCAGGCTTTCCTGCTGCCTTCAGCCTCAAAACCACCCTTTCCCACTTGGCCCCGTGCCAGGCACAAAAATTGCCATATGTCTGGAGACTGGTCCCTTTCCCAAAGAGCCAGCAGGGAAAACTAAATCTATGCCTTGTTCTAAAGCTCTTTGGGAACCGCTTGCGTAGCCCCACACACCTGCGGGCTGCAGGCTTTCCTGCTGCCTTCAGCCTCAAAAGCACCCTTTCCCACTTGGCGCCGCGCCAGGCCCAAAAAAGGCCATATGTCTGGAGACTGGTCCCTTTCCCAAAGAGCCAGCAGGGAAAACTATGCCTTGTTCTAAAGCTCTTGGGAACCGCTTGCGTGGCCCCACACACCTGGGGGCTGCAGACTTTCCTGCTGCCTTCAGCCTCAAAACCACCCTTTCCCACTTGGCGTCGCGCCAGGCCCAAAAATGGCCATATGTCTGGAGATTGGTCCCACGCCCAAAGAGCCAGCAGGGAAAACTATGCCTTGTTCTAAAGCTCTTTGGGAACCGCTTGCGTAGCCCCACACACCTGGGGGCTGCAGGCTTTCCTGCTGCCTTCAGCCTCAAAACCACCCTTTCCCACTCGGCGCCACGCCAGGCCCAAAAATGGCCATATGTCTGGAGACTGGTCCCTTTCCCAAAGAGCCAGCAGGGAAAAATATGCCTTGTTCTAAAGCTCTTTGGGAACCGCTTGCGTGGCCCCACACACCTGCGGGCTGCAGACTTTCCTGCTGCCTTCAGCCTCAAAACCACCCTTTCCCACTTGGCGCCACGCCAGGAACAAAAATGGCCATATGTCTGGAGACTGGTCCCACGCCCAAAGAGCCAGCAGGGAAAACTATGCCTTGTTCTAAAGCTCTTTGGGAACCGCTTGCGTAGCTCCACACACCTGGGGGCTGCAGGCTTTCCTGCTCTCTTCAGCCTCAAAAGCACCCTTTCCCACTTGGCGCCACGCCAGGCCCAAAACTGGCCATATGTCTGGAGGTTGGTCCCACGCCCAAAGAGCCAGCAGTGAAAAGTATGCCTTGTTCTAAAGCTCTTTGGGAACGGCTTGCGTAGCCCCACACACCTGGGGGCTGCAGGCTTTCCTGCTGCCTTCAGCCTCAAAACAACCCTTTTCCAGTTGGCGTCGTTCCAGGCATAAAAATGGCCATATTTTTGGAGATTGGTCCCACGCCCAAAGAGCCAGCAGGGAAAACTATGCCTTGTTCTAAAGCTCTTTGGGAACCGCTTGCGTAGCCCCACACACCTGGGGGCTGCAGGCTTTCCTGCTGCCTTCAGCCTCAAAACCACCCTTTCCCACATGGCGTCACGCCAGGCACAAAAATGGCCATATGTCTGGAGATTGGTCCCACGCACAAAGAGCCAGCAGGGAAAACTATGCCTTGTTCTAAAGCTCTTTGGGAACCGCTTGCGTAGCCCCACACACCTGGGGGCTGCAGGCTTTCCTGCTGCCTTCAGCCTCAAAAGCACCCTTTCCCAGTTGGCGCCACGCCAGGCACAAAAATGGCCATATGTCTGGAGATTGGTGCCACGCCCAAAGAGCCAGCAGGGAAAACTAAAACTATGCCTTGTTTTAAAGCTCTTTGGGAACCGCTTGCGTAGCCCCACACACCTGCGGGCTGCAGGCTTTCCTGCTGCCTTCAGCCTCAAAACCACCCTTTCCCACTTGGCGCCGCGCCAGGCCCAAAAATGGCCATATGTCTGGAGACTGGTCCCTTTCCCAAAGAGCCAGCAGGGAAAAATATGCCTTGTTCTAAAGCTCTTGGGAACCGCTTGCGTGGCCCCACACACCTGGGGGCTGCAGACTTTCCTGCTGCCTTCAGCCTCAAAACAACCCTTTCCCACTTGGCGCCGCGCCAGGCACAAAAATGGCCATATGTCTGGAGACTGGTCCCTTTCCCAAAGAGCCAGCAGGGAAAACTATGCCTTGTTCTAAAGCTCTTGGGAACCGCTTGCGTGGCCCCACACACCTGGGGGCTGCAGGCTTTCCTGCTGCCTTCAGCCTCAAAACCACCCTTTCCCACTTGGCGCCGCGCCAGGCCCAAATATGGCCATATGTCTGGAGACTGGTCCCACGCCCAAAGAGCCAGCAGGGAAAACTATGCCTTGTTCTAAAGCTCTTTGGGAACGGCTTGCGTAGCCCCACACACCTGGGGGCTGCAGGCTTTCCTGCTGCCTTCAGCCTCAAAACCACCCTTTTTCACTTGGCGTCGCGCCAGGCCCAAAAATGGCTATATTTCTGGAGACTGGTCCCTTTCCCAAAGAGCCAGCAGGGAAAACTATGCCTTGTTCTAAAGCTCTTTGGGAACCGCTTGCGTGGCCCCACACACCTGCGGGCTGCAGACTTTCCTGCTGCCTTCAGCCTCAAAACCACCCTTTCCCACTTGGCGTCGCGCCAGGCCCAAAAATGGCCATATGTCTGGAGATTGGTCCCACGCCCAAAGAGCCAGCAGGGAAAACTATGCCTTGTTCTAAAGCTCTTTGGGAACCGCTTGCGTAGCCCCACACACCTGGGGGCTGCAGGCTTTCCTGCTGCCTTCAGCCTCAAAACCACCCTTTCCCACTCGGCGCCACGCCAGGCCCAAAAATGGCCATATGTCTGGAGACTGGTCCCTTTCCCAAAGAGCCAGCAGGGAAAAATATGCCTTGTTCTAAAGCTCTTTGGGAACCGCTTGCGTGGCCCCACACACCTGCGGGCTGCAGACTTTCCTGCTGCCTTCAGCCTCAAAACCACCCTTTCCCACTTGGCGCCACGCCAGGAACAAAAATGGCCATATGTCTGGAGACTGGTCCCACGCCCAAAGAGCCAGCAGGGAAAACTATGCCTTGTTCTAAAGCTCTTTGGGAACCGCTTGCGTAGCTCCACACACCTGGGGGCTGCAGGCTTTCCTGCTCTCTTCAGCCTCAAAAGCACCCTTTCCCACTTGGCGCCACGCCAGGCCCAAAACTGGCCATATGTCTGGAGGTTGGTCCCACGCCCAAAGAGCCAGCAGTGAAAAGTATGCCTTGTTCTAAAGCTCTTTGGGAACGGCTTGCGTAGCCCCACACACCTGGGGGCTGCAGGCTTTCCTGCTGCCTTCAGCCTCAAAACAACCCTTTTCCAGTTGGCGTCGTTCCAGGCATAAAAATGGCCATATTTTTGGAGATTGGTCCCACGCCCAAAGAGCCAGCAGGGAAAACTATGCCTTGTTCTAAAGCTCTTTGGGAACCGCTTGCGTAGCCCCACACACCTGGGGGCTGCAGGCTTTCCTGCTGCCTTCAGCCTCAAAACCACCCTTTCCCACATGGCGTCACGCCAGGCACAAAAATGGCCATATGTCTGGAGATTGGTCCCACGCACAAAGAGCCAGCAGGGAAAACTATGCCTTGTTCTAAAGCTCTTTGGGAACCGCTTGCGTAGCCCCACACACCTGGGGGCTGCAGGCTTTCCTGCTGCCTTCAGCCTCAAAAGCACCCTTTCCCAGTTGGCGCCACGCCAGGCACAAAAATGGCCATATGTCTGGAGATTGGTGCCACGCCCAAAGAGCCAGCAGGGAAAACTAAAACTATGCCTTGTTTTAAAGCTCTTTGGGAACCGCTTGCGTAGCCCCACACACCTGCGGGCTGCAGGCTTTCCTGCTGCCTTCAGCCTCAAAACCACCCTTTCCCACTTGGCGCCGCGCCAGGCCCAAAAATGGCCATATGTCTGGAGACTGGTCCCTTTCCCAAAGAGCCAGCAGGGAAAAATATGCCTTGTTCTAAAGCTCTTGGGAACCGCTTGCGTGGCCCCACACACCTGGGGGCTGCAGACTTTCCTGCTGCCTTCAGCCTCAAAACAACCCTTTCCCACTTGGCGCCGCGCCAGGCACAAAAATGGCCATATGTCTGGAGACTGGTCCCTTTCCCAAAGAGCCAGCAGGGAAAACTATGCCTTGTTCTAAAGCTCTTGGGAACCGCTTGCGTGGCCCCACACACCTGGGGGCTGCAGGCTTTCCTGCTGCCTTCAGCCTCAAAACCACCCTTTCCCACTTGGCGCCGCGCCAGGCCCAAATATGGCCATATGTCTGGAGACTGGTCCCACGCCCAAAGAGCCAGCAGGGAAAACTATGCCTTGTTCTAAAGCTCTTTGGGAACGGCTTGCGTAGCCCCACACACCTGGGGGCTGCAGGCTTTCCTGCTGCCTTCAGCCTCAAAACCACCCTTTTTCACTTGGCGTCGCGCCAGGCCCAAAAATGGCTATATTTCTGGAGACTGGTCCCTTTCCCAAAGAGCCAGCAGGGAAAACTATGCCTTGTTCTAAAGCTCTTTGGGAACCGCTTGCGTGGCCCCACACACCTGCGGGCTGCAGACTTTCCTGCTGCCTTCAGCCTCAAAACCACCCTTTCCCACTTGGCGTCGCGCCAGGCCCAAAAATGGCCATATGTCTGGAGACTGGTCCCTTTCCCAAAGAGCCAGCAGGGAAAAATATGCCTTGTTCTAAAGCTCTTGGGAACCGCTTGCGTGGCCCCACACACCTGGGGGCTGCAGACTTTCCTGCTGCCTTCAGCCTCAAAACAACCCTTTCCCACTTGGCGCCGCGCCAGGCACAAAAATGGCCATATGTCTGGAGACTGGTCCCTTTCCCAAAGAGCCAGCAGGGAAAACTATGCCTTGTTCTAAAGCTCTTGGGAACCGCTTGCGTGGCCCCACACACCTGGGGGCTGCAGGCTTTCCTGCTGCCTTCAGCCTCAAAACCACCCTTTCCCACTTGGCGCCGCGCCAGGCCCAAATATGGCCATATGTCTGGAGACTGGTCCCACGCCCAAAGAGCCAGCAGGGAAAACTATGCCTTGTTCTAAAGCTCTTTGGGAACGGCTTGCGTAGCCCCACACACCTGGGGGCTGCAGGCTTTCCTGCTGCCTTCAGCCTCAAAACCACCCTTTTTCACTTGGCGTCGCGCCAGGCCCAAAAATGGCTATATTTCTGGAGACTGGTCCCTTTCCCAAAGAGCCAGCAGGGAAAACTATGCCTTGTTCTAAAGCTCTTTGGGAACCGCTTGCGTGGCCCCACACACCTGCGGGCTGCAGACTTTCCTGCTGCCTTCAGCCTCAAAACCACCCTTTCCCACTTGGCGTCGCGCCAGGCCCAAAAATGGCCATATGTCTGGAGATTGGTCCCACGCCCAAAGAGCCAGCAGGGAAAACTATGCCTTGTTCTAAAGCTCTTTGGGAACCGCTTGCGTAGCCCCACGGACCTGGGGGCTGCAGGCTTTCCTGCTGCCTTCAGCCTCAAAAGCACCCTTTCCCACATGGCGTCACGCCAGGCACAAAAATGGCCATATGTCTGGAGACTGGTCCCACGCCCAAAGAGCCAGCAGGGAAAACTATGCCTTGTTCTAAAGCTCTTTGGGAACGTCTTGCGTAGCCCCACACACCTGGGGGCTGCAGGCTTTCCTGCTGCCTTCAGCCTCAAAACCACCCTTTCCCACTTGGCGACACGCCAGGCATAAAAATGGCCATATGTCTGGAGATTGGTCCCACGCCCAAAGAGCCAGCAGGGAAAACTATGCCTTGTTCTAAAGCTCTTTGGCAACCGCTTGCGTAGCCCCACAGACCTGGGGGCTGCAAGCTTTCCTGCTGCCTTCAGCCTCAAAAGCACCCTTTCCCACTTGGCGCCGCGCCAGGCCAAAAAATGGCCATATGTCTGGAGATTGGTCCCACGCCCAAAGAGCCAGCAGGGAAAACTATGCCTTGTTCTAAAGCTCTTTGGGAACCGCTTGCGTAGCCCCACACACCTGGGGGCTGCAGGCTTTCCTGCTGCCTTCAGCCTCAAAACCACCCTTTCCCACTCGGCGCCACGCCAGGCCCAAAAATGGCCATATGTCTGGAGACTGGTCCCTTTCCCAAAGAGCCAGCAGGGAAAAATATGCCTTGTTCTAAAGCTCTTTGGGAACCGCTTGCGTGGCCCCACACACCTGCGGGCTGCAGACTTTCCTGCTGCCTTCAGCCTCAAAACCACCCTTTCCCACTTGGCGCCACGCCAGGAACAAAAATGGCCATATGTCTGGAGACTGGTCCCACGCCCAAAGAGCCAGCAGGGAAAACTATGCCTTGTTCTAAAGCTCTTTGGGAACCGCTTGCGTAGCTCCACACACCTGGGGGCTGCAGGCTTTCCTGCTCTCTTCAGCCTCAAAAGCACCCTTTCCCACTTGGCGCCACGCCAGGCCCAAAACTGGCCATATGTCTGGAGGTTGGTCCCACGCCCAAAGAGCCAGCAGTGAAAAGTATGCCTTGTTCTAAAGCTCTTTGGGAACGGCTTGCGTAGCCCCACACACCTGGGGGCTGCAGGCTTTCCTGCTGCCTTCAGCCTCAAAACAACCCTTTTCCAGTTGGCGTCGTTCCAGGCATAAAAATGGCCATATTTTTGGAGATTGGTCCCACGCCCAAAGAGCCAGCAGGGAAAACTATGCCTTGTTCTAAAGCTCTTTGGGAACCGCTTGCGTAGCCCCACACACCTGGGGGCTGCAGGCTTTCCTGCTGCCTTCAGCCTCAAAACCACCCTTTCCCACATGGCGTCACGCCAGGCACAAAAATGGCCATATGTCTGGAGATTGGTCCCACGCACAGAGCCAGCAGGGAAAACTATGCCTTGTTCTAAAGCTCTTTGGGAACGGCTTGAGTAGCCCCACACACCTGGGGGCTGCAGGCTTTCCTGCTGCCTTCAGCCTCAAAACCACCCTTTCCCACTTGGCGCCACGCCAGGCACAAAAATGGCCATATGTCTGGAGATTGGTGCCACGCCCAAAGAGCCAGCAGGGAAAACTATGCCTTGTTCTAAAGCTCTTTGGGAACGCTTTGCATAGCCCCACAGACCTGGGGGCTGCAAGCTTTCCTGCTGCCTTCAGCCTCAAAACCACCATTTCCCACTTGGCGCCGCGCTAGGCCCAAAAATGGCCATATGTCTGGAGACTGGTCCCTTTCCCAAAGAGCCAGCAGGGAAAACTATGCCTTGTTCTAAAGCTCTTGGGAACCGCTTGCGTGGCCCCACACACCTGGGGGCTGCAGACTTTCCTGCTGCCTTCAGCCTCAAAACCACCCTTTCCCACTTGGCGCCACGCCAGGCACAAAAATGGCCATATGTCTGGAGACTGGTCCCTTTCCCAAAGAGCCAGCAGGGAAAACTATGCCTTGTTCTAAAGCTCTTGGGAACCGCTTGCGTGGCCCCACACACCTGGGGGCTGCAGGCTTTCCTGCTGCCTTCAGCCTCAAAACCACCCTTTCCCACTTGGCGCCACGCCAGGCCCAAAACTGGCCATATGTCTGGAGACTGGTCCCTTTCCCAAAGAGCCAGCAGGGAAAACTATGCCTTGTTCTAAAGCTCTTTGGGAACGGCTTGCGTAGCTCCACACACCTGGGGGCTGCAGGCTTTCCTGCTGCCTTCAGCCTCAAAACCACCCTTTCCCACTTGGCGTCGCGCCAGGCCCAAAAATGGCTATATTTCTGGAGACTGGTCCCTTTCCCAAAGAGCCAGCAGGGAAAACTATGCCTTGTTCTAAAGCTCTTTGGGAACCGCTCGTGGCCCCACACACCTGCGGGCTGCAGACTTTCCTGCTGCCTTCAGCCTCAAAACCACCCTTTCCCACTTGGCCTCGCGCCAGGCACAAAAATGGCCATATGTCTGGAGATTGGTCCCACGCCCAAAGAGCCAGCAGGGAAAACTATGCCTTGTTATAAAGCTCTTTGGGAACCGCTTGCGTAGCCCCACACACCTGGGGGCTGCAGGCTTTCCTGCTGCCTTCAGCCTCAAAACCACCCTTTCCCACATGGCGTCACGCCAGGCACAAAAATGGCCATATGTCTGGAGACTGGTCCCACGCCCAAAGAGCCAGCAGGGAAAACTATGCCTTGTTCTAAAGCTCTTTGGGAACGGCTTGCGTAGCCCCACACACCTGGGGGCTGCAGGCTTTCCTGCTGCCTTCAGCCTCAAAACCACCCTTTCCCACTTGGCGCCACGCCAGGCATAAAAATGGCCATATGTCTGGAGATTGGTCCCACGCCCAAAGAGCCAGCAGGGAAAACTATGCCTTGTTCTAAAGCTCTTTGGGAACCGCTTGCGTAGCCCCACACACCTGGGGGCTGCAAGCTTTCCTGCTGCCTTCAGCCTCAAAAGCACCCTTTCCCACTTGGCGCCGCGCCAGGCCAAAAAATGGCCATATGTCTGGAGATTGGTCCCACGCCCAAAGAGCCAGCAGGGAAAACTATGCCTTGTTCTAAAGCTCTTTGGGAACCGCTTGCGTGGCCCCACAAACCTGCGGGCTGCAGACTTTCCTGCTGCCTTCAGCCTCAAAACCACCCTTTCCCACTTGGCGCCACGCCAGGAACAAAAATGGCCATATGTCTGGAGACTGGTCCCACGCCCAAAGAGCCAGCAGGGAAAACTATGCCTTGTTCTAAAGCTCTTTGGGAACCGCTTGCGTAGCTCCACACACCTGGGGGCTGCAGGCTTTCCTGCTCTCTTCAGCCTCAAAAGCACCCTTTCCCACTTGGCGCCACGCCAGGCCCAAAACTGGCCATATGTCTGGAGGTTGGTCCCACGCCCAAAGAGCCAGCAGTGAAAAGTATGCCTTGTTCTAAAGCTCTTTGGGAACCGCTTGCGTAGCCCCACGGACCTGGGGGCTGCAGGCTTTCCTGCTGCCTTCAGCCTCAAAACCACCCTTTCCCACATGGCGTCACGCCAGGCACAAAAATGGCCATATGTCTGGAGATTGGTCCCACGCACAAAGAGCCAGCAGGGAAAACTATGCCTTGTTCTAAAGCTCTTTGGGAACGGCTTGAGTAGCCCCACACACCTGGGGGCTGCAGGCTTTCCTGCTGCCTTCAGCCTCAAAAGCACCCTTTCCCAGTTGGCGCCACGCCAGGCACAAAAATGGCCATATGTCTGGAGATTGGTGCCACGCCCAAAGAGCCAGCAGGGAAAACTATGCCTTGTTCTAAAGCTCTTTGGGAACTGCTTGCGTAGCCCCACAGACCTGGGGGCTGCAAGCTTTCCTGCTGCCTTCAGCCTCAAAACCACCATTTCCCACTTGGCGCCGCGCTAGGCCCAAAAATGGCCATATGTCTGGAGACTGGTCCCTTTCCCAAAGAGCCAGCAGGGAAAACTAAAACTATGCCTTGTTTTAAAGCTCTTTGGGAACCGCTTGCGTAGCCCCACACACCTGCGGGCTGCAGGCTTTCCTGCTGCCTTCAGCCTCAAAACCACCCTTTCCCACTTTGCGCCGCACCAGGCCCAAAAATGGCCATATGTCTGGAGACTGGTCCCACGCCCAAAGAGCCAGCAGGGAAAACTATGCCTTGTTCTAAAGCTCTTGGGAACCGCTTGCGTGGCCCCACACACCTGGGGGCTGCAGACATTCCTGCTGCCTTCAGCCTCAAAACCACCCTTTCCCACTTGGCGCCACGCCAGGCACAAAAATGGCCATATGTCTGGAGACTGGTCCCTTTCCCAAAGAGCCAGCAGGGAAAACTATGCCTTGTTCTAAAGCTCTTGGGAACCGCTTGCGTGGCCCCACACACCTGGGGGCTGCAGGCTTTCCTGCTGCCTTCAGCCTCAAAACCACCCTTTCCCACTTGGCGCAACGCCAGGCATAAAAATGGCCATATGTCTGGAGATTGGTCCCACGCCCAAAGAGCCAGCAGGGAAAACTATGCCTTGTTCTAAAGCTCTTTGGGAACCGCTTGCGTAGCCCCACACACCTGGGGGCTGCAAGCTTTCCTGCTGCCTTCAGCCTCAAAAGCACCCTTTCCCACTTGGCGCCGCGCCAGGCCAAAAAATGGCCATATGTCTGGAGATTGGTCCCACGCCCAAAGAGCCAGCAGGGAAAACTATGCCTTGTTCTAAAGCTCTTTGGGAACCGCTTGCGTAGCCCCACACACCTGCGGGCTGCAGGCTTTCCTGCTGCCTTCAGCCTCAAAACCACCCTTTCCCACTCGGCGCCGCGCCAGGCCCAAAAATGGCCATATGTCTGGAGACTGGTCCCTTTCCCAAAGAGCCAGGAGGGAAAACTATGCCTTGTTCTAAAGCTCTTTGGGAACCGCTTGCGTGGCCCCACAAACCTGCGGGCTGCAGACTTTCCTGCTGCCTTCAGCCTCAAAACCACCCTTTCCCACTTGGCGCCACGCCAGGAACAAAAATGGCCATATGTCTGGAGACTGGTCCCACGCCCAAAGAGCCAGCAGGGAAAACTATGCCTTGTTCTAAAGCTCTTTGGGAACCGCTTGCGTAGCTCCACACACCTGGGGGCTGCAGGCTTTCCTGCTCTCTTCAGCCTCAAAAGCACCCTTTCCCACTTGGCGCCACGCCAGGCCCAAAACTGGCCATATGTCTGGAGGTTGGTCCCACGCCCAAAGAGCCAGCAGTGAAAAGTATGCCTTGTTCTAAAGCTCTTTGGGAACCGCTTGCGTAGCCCCACGGACCTGGGGGCTGCAGGCTTTCCTGCTGCCTTCAGCCTCAAAACAACCCTTTTCCAGTTGGCGTCGTTCCAGGCATAAAAATGGCCATATTTTTGGAGATTGGTCCCACGCCCAAAGAGCCAGCAGGGAAAACTATGCCTTGTTCTAAAGCTCTTTGGGAACCGCTTGCGTAGCCCCACACACCTGGGGGCTGCAGGCTTTCCTGCTGCCTTCAGCCTCAAAACCACCCTTTCCCACATGGCGTCACGCCAGGCACAAAAATGGCCATATGTCTGGAGATTGGTCCCACGCACAAAGAGCCAGCAGGGAAAACTATGCCTTGTTCTAAAGCTCTTTGGGAACGGCTTGAGTAGCCCCACACACCTGGGGGCTGCAGGCTTTCCTGCTGCCTTCAGCCTCAAAAGCACCCTTTCCCAGTTGGCGCCACGCCAGGCACAAAAATGGCCATATGTCTGGAGATTGGTGCCACGCCCAAAGAGCCAGCAGGGAAAACTATGCCTTGTTCTAAAGCTCTTTGGGAACGCTTTGCATAGCCCCACAGACCTGGGGGCTGCAAGCTTTCCTGCTGCCTTCAGCCTCAAAACCACCATTTCCCACTTGGCGCCGCGCTAGGCCCAAAAATGGCCATATGTCTGGAGACTGGTCCCTTTCCCAAAGAGCCAGCAGGGAAAACTAAAACTATGCCTTGTTTTAAAGCTCTTTGGGAACCGCTTGCGTAGCCCCACAGACCTGGGGGCTGCAGGCTTTCCTGCTGCCTTCAGCCTCAAAACCACCCTTTCCCACTTGGCGCCGCGCCAGGCCCAAAAATGGCCATATGTCTGGAGACTGGTCCCTTTCCCAAAGAGCCAGCAGGGAAAACTATGCCTTGTTCTAAAGCTCTTGGGAACCGCTTGCGTGGCCCCACACACCTGGGGGCTGCAGGCTTTCCTGCTGCCTTCAGCCTCAAAACCACCCTTTCCCACTTGGCGCCACGCCAGGCACAAAAATGGCCATATGTCTGGAGACTGGTCCCTTTCCCAAAGAGCCAGCAGGGAAAACTATGCCTTGTTCTAAAGCTCTTGGGAACCGCTTGCGTGGCCCCACACACCTGGGGGCTGCAGGCTTTCCTGCTGCCTTCAGCCTCAAAACCACCCTTTCCCACTTGGCGCCGCGCCAGGCCCAAATATGGCCATATGTCTGGAGACTGGTCCCACGCCCAAAGAGCCAGCAGGGAAAACTATGCCTTGTTCTAAAGCTCTTTGGGAACGGCTTGCGTAGCCCCACACACCTGGGGGCTGCAGGCTTTCCTGCTGCCTTCAGCCTCAAAACCACCCTTTCCCACTTGGCGTCGCGCCAGGCCCAAAAATGGCTATATTTCTGGAGACTGGTCCCTTTCCCAAAGAGCCAGCAGGGAAAACTATGCCTTGTTCTAAAGCTCTTTGGGAACCGCTTGCGTGGCCCCACACACCTGCGGGCTGCAGACTTTCCTGCTGCCTTCAGCCTCAAAACCACCCTTTCCCACTTGGCGTCGCGCCAGGCACAAAAATGGCCATATGTCTGGAGATTGGTCCCACGCCCAAAGAGCCAGCAGGGAAAACTATGCCTTGTTCTAAAGCTCTTTGGGAACCGCTTGCGTAGCCCCACACACCTGGGGGCTGCAGGCTTTCCTGCTGCCTTCAGCCTCAAAACCACCCTTTCCCACATGGCGTCACGCCAGGCACAAAAATGGCCATATGTCTGGAGACTGGTCCCACGCCCAAAGAGCCAGCAGGGAAAACTATGCCTTGTTCTAAAGCTCTTTGGGAACGGCTTGCGTAGCCCCACACACCTGGGGGCTGCAGGCTTTCCTGCTGCCTTCAGCCTCAAAACCACCCTTTCCCACTTGGCGCCATGCCAGGCATAAAAATGGCCATATGTCTGGAGATTGGTCCCACGCCCAAAGAGCCAGCAGGGAAAACTATGCCTTGTTCTAAAGCTCTTTGGGAACCGCTTGCGTAGCCCCACACACCTGGGGGCTGCAAGCTTTCCTGCTGCCTTCAGCCTCAAAGGCACCCTTTCCCACTTGGCGCCGCGCCAGGCCAAAAAATGGCCATATGTCTGGAGACTGGTCCCACGCCGAAAGAGCCAGCAGGGAAAACTATGCCTTGTTCTAAAGCTCTTTGGGAACCGCTTGCGTAGCCCCACACACCTGGGGGCTGCAGGCTTTCCTGCTGCCTTCAGCCTCAAAACCACCCTTTCCCACTTGGCCCCGTGCCAGGCCCAAAAATGGCCATATGTCTGGAGACTGGTCCCTTTCCCAAAGAGCCAGCAGGGAAAACTATGCCTTGTTCTAAAGCTCTTTGGGAACCGCTTGCGTGGCCCCACAAACCTGCGGGCTGCAGACTTTCCTGCTGCCTTCAGCCTCAAAACCACCCTTTCCCACTTGGCGCCACGCCAGGAACAAAAATGGCCATATGTCTGGAGACTGGTCCCACGCCCAAAGAGCCAGCAGGGAAAACTATGCCTTGTTCTAAAGCTCTTTGGGAACCGCTTGCGTAGCCCCACGGACCTGGGGGCTGCAGGCTTTCCTGCTGCCTTCAGCCTCAAAACAACCCTTTTCCATTTGGCGTCGTTCCAGGCATAAAAATGGCCATATTTTTGGAGATTGGTCCCACGCCCAAAGAGCCAGCAGGGAAAACTATGCCTTGTTCTAAAGCTCTTTGGGAACCGCTTGCGTAGCCCCACACACCTGGGGGCTGCAGGCTTTCCTGCTGCCTTCAGCCTCAAAACCACCCTTTCCCACATGGCGTCACGCCAGGCACAAAAATGGCCATATGTCTGGAGACTGGTCCCACGCCCAAAGAGCCAGCAGGGAAAACTATGCCTTGTTCTAAAGCTCTTTGGGAACGGCTTGCGTAGCCCCACACACCTGGGGGCTGCAGGCTTTCCTGCTGCCTTCAGCCTCAAAAGCACCCTTTCCCAGTTGGCGCCACGCCAGGCACAAAAATGGCCGTATGTCTGGAGATTGGTGCCACGCCCAAAGAGCCAGCAGGGAAAACTATGCCTTGTTCTAAAGCTCTTTGGGAACGCTTTGCATAGCCCCACAGACCTGGGGGCTGCAAGCTTTCCTGCTGCCTTCAGCCTCAAAACCACCCTTTCCCACTTGGCGCCGCGCTAGGCACAAAAATGGCCATATGTCTGGAGACTGGTCCCTTTCCCAAAGAGCCAGCAGGGAAAACTAAAACTATGCCTTGTTTTAAAGCTCTTTGGGAACCGCTTGCGTAGCCCCACAGACCTGGGGGCTGCAGGCTTTCCTGCTGCCTTCAGCCTCAAAACCACCCTTTCCCACTTGGCGCCGCGCCAGGCCAAAAAATGGCCATATGTCTGGAGACTGGTCCCTTTCCCAAAGAGCCAGCAGGGAAAAATATGCCTTGTTCTAAAGCTCTTGGGAACCGCTTGCGTGGCCCCACACACCTGGGGGCTGCAGACTTTCCTGCTGCCTTCAGCCTCAAAACCACCCTTTCCCACTTGGCGCCACGCCAGGCACAAAAATGGCCATATGTCTGGAGACTGGTCCCACGCCCAAAGAGCCAGCAGGGAAAACTATGCCTTGTTCTAAAGCTCTTGGGAACCGCTTGCGTGGCCCCACACACCTGGGGGCTGCAGGCTTTCCTGCTGCCTTCAGCCTCAAAACCACCCTTTCCCACTTGGCGCCGCGCCAGGCCCAAATATGGCCATATGTCTGGAGACTGGTCCCACGCCCAAAGAGCCAGCAGGGAAAACTATGCCTTGTTCTAAAGCTCTTTGGGAACGGCTTGCGTAGCCCCACACACCTGGGGGCTGCAGGCTTTCCTGCTGCCTTCAGCCTCAAAACCACCCTTTTTCACTTGGCGTCGCGCCAGGCCCAAAAATGGCTATATTTCTGGAGACTGGTCCCTTTCCCAAAGAGCCAGCAGGGAAAACTATGCCTTGTTCTAAAGCTCTTTGGGAACCGCTTGCGTGGCCCCACACACCTGCGGGCTGCAGACTTTCCTGCTGCCTTCAGCCTCAAAACCACCCTTTCCCACTTGGCGTCGCGCCAGGCCCAAAAATGGCCATATGTCTGGAGATTGGTCCCACGCCCAAAGAGCCAGCAGGGAAAACTATGCCTTGTTCTAAAGCTCTTTGGGAACCGCTTGCGTAGCCCCACACACCTGGGGGCTGCAGGCTTTCCTGCTCTCTTCAGCCTCAAAAGCACCCTTTCCCACTTGGCGCCACGCCAGGCCCAAAACTGGCCATATGTCTGGAGGTTGGTCCCACGCCCAAAGAGCCAGCAGTGAAAAGTATGCCTTGTTCTAAAGCTCTTTGGGAACCGCTTGCGTAGCCCCACGGACCTGGGGGCTGCAGGCTTTCCTGCTGCCTTCAGCCTCAAAACAACCCTTTTCCAGTTGGCGTCGTTCCAGGCATAAAAATGGCCATATTTTTGGAGATTGGTCCCACGCCCAAAGAGCCAGCAGGGAAAACTATGCCTTGTTCTAAAGCTCTTTGGGAACCGCTTGCGTAGCCCCACACACCTGGGGGCTGCAGGCTTTCCTGCTGCCTTCAGCCTCAAAACCACCCTTTCCCACATGGCGTCACGCCAGGCACAAAAATGGCCATATGTCTGGAGATTGGTCCCACGCACAAAGAGCCAGCAGGGAAAACTATGCCTTGTTCTAAAGCTCTTTGGGAACGGCTTGAGTAGCCCCACACACCTGGGGGCTGCAGGCTTTCCTGCTGCCTTCAGCCTCAAAAGCACCCTTTCCCAGTTGGCGCCACGCCAGGCACAAAAATGGCCATATGTCTGGAGATTGGTGCCACGCCCAAAGAGCCAGCAGGGAAAACTATGCCTTGTTCTAAAGCTCTTTGGGAACGCTTTGCATAGCCCCACAGACCTGGGGGCTGCAAGCTTTCCTGCTGCCTTCAGCCTCAAAACCACCCTTTCCCACTTGGCGCCGCGCTAGGCCCAAAAATGGCCATATGTCTGGAGACTGGTCCCTTTCCCAAAGAGCCAGCAGGGAAAACTAAAACTATGCCTTGTTTTAAAGCTCTTTGGGAACCGCTTGCGTAGCCCCACAGACCTGGGGGCTGCAGGCTTTCCTGCTGCCTTCAGCCTCAAAACCACCCTTTCCCACTTGGCGCCGCGCCAGGCCAAAAAATGGCCATATGTCTGGAGACTGGTCCCTTTCCCAAAGAGCCAGCAGGGAAAAATATGCCTTGTTCTAAAGCTCTTGGGAACCGCTTGCGTGGCCCCACACACCTGGGGGCTGCAGACTTTCCTGCTGCCTTCAGCCTCAAAACCACCCTTTCCCACTTGGCGCCACGCCAGGCACAAAAATGGCCATATGTCTGGAGACTGGTCCCACGCCCAAAGAGCCAGCAGGGAAAACTATGCCTTGTTCTAAAGCTCTTGGGAACCGCTTGCGTGGCCCCACACACCTGGGGGCTGCAGGCTTTCCTGCTGCCTTCAGCCTCAAAACCACCCTTTCCCACTTGGCGCCACGCCAGGAACAAATATGGCCATATGTCTGGAGACTGGTCCCACGCCCAAAGAGCCAGCAGGGAAAACTATGCCTTGTTCTAAAGCTCTTTGGGAACGGCTTGCGTAGCCCCACACACCTGGGGGCTGCAGGCTTTCCTGCTGCCTTCAGCCTCAAAACCACCCTTTTTCACTTGGCGTCGCGCCAGGCCCAAAAATGGCTATATTTCTGGAGACTGGTCCCTTTCCCAAAGAGCCAGCAGGGAAAACTATGCCTTGTTCTAAAGCTCTTTGGGAACCGCTTGCGTGGCCCCACACACTTGCGGGCTGCAGACTTTCCTGCTGCCTTCAGCCTCAAAACCACCCTTTCCCACTTGGCGTCGCGCCAGGCCCAAAAATGGCCATATGTCTGGAGATTGGTCCCACGCCCAAAGAGCCAGCAGGGAAAACTATGCCTTGTTCTAAAGCTCTTTGGGAACCGCTTGCGTAGCCCCACAGACCTGGGGGCTGCAGGCTTTCCTGCTGCCTTCAGCCTCAAAAGCACCCTTTCCCACTTGGCGCCGCGCCAGGCCAAAAAATGGCCATATGTCTGGAGATTGGTCCCACGCCCAAAGAGCCAGGAGGGAAAACTATGCCTTGTTCTAAAGCTCTTTGGGAA